>NC_033627.1:2028602-2095043 GCF_001540865.1 Ananas comosus | reverse complement strand
TAAAAAATTTAAAATTTAAAATTTGACATTTAAATTTTGAAATTATAAAATTTAATTTTTGATATTTCAAATTTAAAATTCAAATTTTAAATTTGAAATTAAAAATTTGAATATAAATTAAATTGTACAATTTTAAATTTAAAATTTAAAATTTGAAATCTATGTTGAAATTTAAAATTTCATGTTGAAATTTAAAAGTTAGAACTTGATGCATCTTTGTCCAAGAATGATGGAATTTTTTCCTTTAGTTAGAGTGGATTATAATTTTACTCCATTTTTTGGAGTATAGTTTAACTATACTCCAAAACATACGGTCTATTTTTTGTTTCCAAACGCTTCATAGGATAAATTTCCTACCGGTGTAGCATAATTTAACTATGCTACGTTTTTAAGGGTATCCAAACGGGGCCTTAGTGTAATATCCCCAAAAAACTGTTGTGAATAATTTATATATAAGTCAATATAGGACTCAAATTAGACAAAATTTTAGTTCATTCTAAGATATTAATCAATTGCAAACATTTTATTTCTTCCTTATTATTTTCGAAGCTCTTTTTTTATTTTTTTTAATTTTTACAACTAAAACTTTCCTATGGATATACATATATATATTGCTAGAGCCAGGATTGAGGTGCCCACGGTGGACACGACCTTCCTAAACTTTTTAAAATTACATAAAAATTTTTTAAAATAAAAATTAAAATATTATAAATTTTAATTTTAGAGAGTCAAATTATTTTTTTTAATAAAACTTGTGTCCTAATTTTTTTTTCGAACCTCTTTGTTCTTTTCTATCCGCTCTTACAGTCTTATTTCTCTGTGAACATGTTCTCGCTATTGTTACGAATCCAACAAACTTTTTTTTTTACTATCGAAAATCAAATTTTTTTTATTAAATTTAAATTTTGGTCCCGAATTTTAATTTCTCACTTCGTCCTTGGCTAGAGCCTACCAATAGGCTAAGCAAAAGCTTCTCTGCTTCACCTTTTTTCCCACAAACACTAAAAAGCTTTAATCACAACAACATATACACTGAACCATTATTGGTTTCTCAATTATAATAATATAAACGTACTATGACAAATATATATNAGCCAGAAAAGCTCGCATCTTCTAAATCCGGCGAGGTGCGGGAACTGAAAGAGCAATTGGCTACTCTAGTTGGAGTAGTGGAGCGACAGTCGAATGTGGCGCTACTTCAAGCAGAAGCCTTACGCCGGCAAGATGAGGAAATCAAACGACTTGAGAACTTGTTGATTCAACAGACGTCAGGTCTCAAGAAATTCCATGAAGTTTTAGATCACACCCCAACAGGAAGAAAAGGTGTGGGATGTACTGAAAAAGCAAAAGAGGCTACCCAAGGTGATCAGTTACACGTCGGGCAATCATCAAGAAAGGTAAAGAAGAATCAACCTCGAGGACGTGGTTCCCTTTCTAAGCAGAGAATATTGAGACGGCGATCACCTCGGCAATGTGTGATTTGTGGAGGTCCACACGTTCCCCCAAAGTGTCCTCAGCGGAAAGGAAAGTGTTTTGTATGTGGTCAGGAGGGCCATTTTCGATCTGAGTGCCCAAGAAATAAAATGTTGACTAAGGTGTCTGCATCGACTTCGTTGCAAAAAGTACCCAGTGGAGGTACGCCGACGGGATCATAGAGTTAGATACAACGGTGGGGATGACTACTGCAGGTAATACTTTGTGCAATGCTTCTATGATCCGAGTATGATTATAATGATTACTTTAGTTGCATTTCTGATCGGCTGTTGGCCGAGTCGAATAGATTTTTTTTTTCCTTCCTTAATGCATGTAGGATTGATTTAATAGAATGGTTTGGATTGAAATTTAGTTGGGAGGTACTTTGTACCATGGGTTGCGCGAACTAAATTGATTCGCCTTGGAACTTTGACCAGTATACAATACATCTTGAAGGTTTAATCTCGCTGATTGCGAGAATGGTCATTTTACCTAAATGAGGTAATTATGGAAATATTGGAGCCTAATTGGCTGATAATGTTAATGGTAAGAACCCTCAAGGTGAAGGGTAATTCTTGAATAGTGATTGTAGTATTCCTGAACAAGTCACAAAGGGCGAACTTGACTGATAGAGAATATTTTATGCCTAGTGCTTTATTTTGGTAAAGTAGCTTCACTCGTGGTGAGATTAGATGAGTTATTCGACTATGTGTCAAATATCGTGATTTCCATTGGAAACACGATTAAGTAGTTGGATTAAGATGAGATCTGATGGTTTTAATCAGCCTTTAGTATTGGGTGACTATTATAGATTGAGCAGCAATCTGAGGAAGTTGTAGTTTTCTGTAATAGAAAAGATTATGAAGGATTTGTCCAGTTGTTTGTTTGGCGAAACTGGCAAGGCAGATACTGAGTAATTAAGCAATAAATTAAAAGGATTAAGATGAGACTCTCCTAATGGAACTAAGTATTTTGGATTATTGAGAAAGAAATTACCTAGCTACTTGTTTCTTTCTCTTATGATTTTGGTTTATGTATATTGGAACTACACTTCATAGAATAAACCGCATGAGGCTAGTCTTTGGGGATTATTGATTTGACTGATGGTTATATCAGGATCAATCTCATACGGTTTAAAAGAAAACAGTGATGCTCTAATTGTGGGTTAATGAAAGGTTTTGTTCAGATTTCTTCCCTATTCATGGAAAAGTATGTAGAGTAATAGCAATAGAGAATTTATGGATGAAGTATAAGTTGATTCCTCTCTATTGCCTAAATTTGGATTTGGGATAATGAATACTTTGAGTATCATACTCTCAGAATATTATCAAAGAAAGTTTATCTGAATTGATCTACTTATAGGAGCAATTAGTGATTTTGGCAGAAGCGAAGCTCTAACTTGAGCTTGCATGGAATTGAATGGAAATCGAATTTGCGTAGGTGAGGAAAGTTTTGCAGTAATGAAATGGTTAGGATTTACTTCATGATTGATGTAAAGAAGAAACAGTAAAACTATAGAGACAACATTAGTGGAATATGTATGAGTTTAGAGCTGACATGGAACAGCATCCATTAATGTGAATTGGGATTATCGCCTAGTGGCAGAGTGAAATATGGTACCAAGGCATTGTGATATAATGCTGAATAGTGAAACAGGAATCCATCTTAAGTGGATTGATGGAAGAGATAAGTTACAGAGATGTGGATTGATGAAATTGTGCGATTACATAGAGTACCAGCCTCTATTGTTTCGGATCGAGACACTCGATTCGTTTCACATTTCTGGAGAAGTTTACAGGAGGCCATGGGTACCTGATTGGATTTTGGTACTGCCTTCCACCCCCAGAGTGATGGGCAGTCCGAGCGTACCATCCAGACCCTCGAGGATATGTTAAGGGACTGTGTGATTGATTACCAGGGCGGTTGGCCACAGTTCTTACGATGGTGGAATTCGCTTATAACAATAGTTATTAAGCAAGCATTCAATGGCGCCCTTTGAAGCCTTATATGGTAGAAAGTATAGATCACCACTTCATTGGAGTGAAATGGGGGAAAGATTAATTTTGGGTCCAGATGTGTTACAAGAGGCTGAAGCTAATGTTCGACTTGCACGAGAATGTCTACTGACAGCTCAAAGTCGACAAAAGAGTTATGCGGATAAACATCGGCGAGAACTGGAATTTCAGGTTGGCGATCATGTATTCCTAAAAGTATCACCGACCAAGGGAGTTAAACGATTTGGTAATCGAGGAAAGTTAAGCCCCCGATTCATTGGACCATACGAGGTGTTGGAGCGGATAGGCCCCGTAGCGTATCGGCTTGCCTTGCCGCCGAGCCTATCGGGAGTGCATAATGTGTTTCATGTATCGACGCTTCGAAAATTTATTTTTGATCCAACTCACATATTGGAGAGTACTCCAGTGGATTTACAAGAAGATTTGAGCTTCGAGGAGCATCCAGTGAGGATACTAGCTCGAGAAGTAAAACGGCTTCGAAATCGCGAGATACCTTACGTGAAGATTCTTTGGAGCAATCACGATGAACGGGAAGCCACTTGGGAGCTGGAGAGTGTAATGCAAGAGCATTATCCCTATCTATTCTCGATGGAATCGTGAGGTAAGTGTTTGCAAGTTTCTCGGACGAAACTTCCTTTTAGGAGGGGTGAATGTAATACACTGAACTTTCGCAAATTGCGGAGTTCGAGTGTGTGGAATGAAGTGTGGAACTATTCTACATGTTCTAAATGACTTGGACAAGTTTTTGAATAAGTTAGAGAGTGATTGGAGGGTTAAAAGTAAGAAAGTGCATTGAACTGGCGAAATTCAGCTTTTTCTGCTTGCTGTACCGGTACAGCCACTATGGTGTACCGGTACACAGTGGCAAATACGTGGCAGCAAGGTTATTTTGGTAATTTCACATCTTGTCTCTATCCATATCACCCCAGCACGACTCCTGGACCCCTGTGGAAAGCTTTAGAGCTCAGAGAAGGCTTCTTTCACCTCCTCCACTTTCTCTCTCTAGGGTTTCTCTCTCTACAAGTGAGAATCGCCGTTTCGCGCCGATTTTGTGTCGCGCTCGTCGCTCGCTGGTTCCGAGACTTAGGGAAGTTTGTGGAACGTGGGGAGGAGGTGTTTTACTGAGTTTACTGCGAGATTATCACCAGGAAAAGCTGAATCTCAGCTTTAGAGAGGTATTTAACTCAACTTCTCTCTAGTTTGTAGTTTGGTGTCGGATTTGGAGTTGTTTGGATTTTCTTGCCTCCAACCGAACTAGAGGATGATTTCAGCAGTAAAGAGGAGTTATTTTGANTAAGATCGGTACCTCTGATCTTAAATTCAAGTCTTTTATCATCAATTTTTATGAGATTTTTATTTCCAACCGTTCATTTTTAGACTACTCGTTTGATAGGTAAATGATGCCGAAAAATTATGAAATTTAGTTTCCAAATATTTTCAATAGTGTAGATCAAATTTAACGGAGCCGATCATCGATTTGGAAGCCGCATCATTGAAAACAACTTGGTAGCACGGGGACCTCCGTGCTACTGATAGTATACCAGCCTAGTTATATATATATATATATTGAGAGATAGGTAGCAGGTATATGTATATTTATTATTTGTACATTATATATAAGAATGTACATCTCACACATTTATATATTAGCCTGTGTGTTGTGTGGGATTGAAGAAAAAACTGTGCATAATTTGTTCATACGGTGCGTATTCATCAAATTTCTTTTAGCGACGGACGTGGGGGGTGTTCAGGCTAGGGACCTGGGAGATGACATTAATTCTGTCTGGGATAGGCGGATGGGTAGGAAAGGATTGCAGACTACGAATAACAAACTAATGGAACTAGTGGCCTGCCGGTGAGTCATTTGGAAGGTCAAGAATAATACGATTTTTAGAAAGATTCAGTCGGACCCGGTGCTTGCAGCCTACAAGCTCAAGCAATTGAAGAAGCTTTGGGAACTTCTCCTCTCAGCAAAGCGGATCCCCTGATTCTTTTTTTTTTTTTTGGCTTACCCTGGAAACCCAGAATACCTCACTCATGTAGACTAGTAGTTCATCATTCCAATGAATAAAACGAGTAGCGTACTATCTTTTTCTCTAAGAAAAATAATTTATAGTTTTTTAATATTTTTACTACTAAAAGAAAATTAATATGACGTTCTACTAGTAAATTCTAACCTTTTAAAGACCAAAGTGTAAATCCTACACTTACATGATAGTGTACATGTAAAAGAGAGTGAAAATGTTATATATGACTAGTATATTAATACTAATAATTTAGAGTTAAACTTTTGAAGCTGATGGTATAGAGTCTATAAACTGTTTATAATGATGAATTTGATCGTTACAATTGATATCAAAGTATTTAACAGTCAAAATTGACTAAGCATTTTATTATTACCACTAATTTGGGGTTAAAACTTTTTGAGCCAGTAATTTATATCTCAACAATAAATGGCCTATTGTCGCCATCTTACTTTTTTACATTTCTCCGACAATGATTATCATGACAAAAAAGACGTAACTGGATTTCATTTATCGATCCGGTAACGAGTAAAGTATTTGACAATTTAAAAATTAAAAAGTTTATATTTGTTCCCACCAATCCAACAATTTTATCACATTTACCTTGTCACAATTATATTTTTAAATTATTAAAGTCTGAACAATTATTTTAATCTTTAGATTGCGGAGAGTAAGTGTGAAATATATATCTTACTTTTAGATGTACGTACAGTATTTCTTAACTTTTTTATTATAGTGCACATTAGAATAAAATATATTTTAGTCGACACTTTTTAGACGATATTTTATTTCAATATCTTTAAAATTTGGTATGTGCCGGTATCATAATTAAGTATCGCCAATAAACATATTTTTTATTAAATACTGATAAAAATTTTTCAATGTTATATTAAAGTGTTAGTATATTTATCCCAACATGTTTACTTAAAGCATCGGCATCTTTATGTTTGCGTTGGCATAAAATCCAAATAGTAGCATTGAGCTATATTGAGCCTAACACAAGCAAGCTAATTCCAGCTCATATTCAGCTTATTTATTAAACGAGCGATCGATCTTAAGCTCATTTCCAGCCAAACACGAATTAACTCGCGAACAACAAGATGAACTGCCAGCTATATACACAACAGGTATTGAATTTTTAGTATTGGTATCAAACTAGGTTGCAAAATAAGCTGCAGATTCTTTGCACCAATCGTATCTAGCACAGTTAGCAAAGAATTTGATAGCTGGTATTCGAGTTCTCAAATTTAAAGTCTAATTATTACACATTACTAGTTAAATTTATTTAAAAAAATAAATAAAATTATAATATTTTATTTTTTTTCAAACAAAATTGTTGATTCTATGCGTATTAGTCGCGGAAGGATGGAGAGAAATCCCGTTACGGCAGTTGGTATCAGAGCGGATTACTAATTCCCTGCAAATAGGAGTTCCATCTTTGGTGTGACTAGAGTGGACTATACCACGTGGATGAGGCAGAGCCACAAATTAAAGCATTGGACGAGTCCCTTTTTTTAGGTTGAGCAAGTTACAACCACAAGAGATGTAACATACATTGGGGCTAGCTGGGGACCTTCATGAGTTTCATTCAAAGTGGTACTTAATTAACGGCCATCATCATAAGCCAATAATGCAAAGGCATTGGATCTCTTTGTATCCGTTTCCTGCCACGTATATCACACTCTGGAACCATCCACGAGTCCATATATATATATATATATATATATATATATATATATATATATATAGAGATATATATATATATATATATATATATATATATATATATATATATATATATATATATATATATATATATATATATATATATATATATATATATATATATATATATATATATATATATATATATATATATATATATATATATATATATATATATATATATATATATATATATATATATATATATATATATATATATATATATATATATATATATATATATATATATATATATATATATATATATATATATATATATATATATATATATATATATATATATATATATATATATATATATATATATNATCACGTGAAATTTTGATAGAAAATTCTTTATACTATATAAAACAAGATCAATATCTTTGATTTAAAATTTTAATGTCATATTATTATATTTTGTAAGATTTTTATTTTCAGTCGTTGATTTTGAGCCCCTTCGTTCACTAGGCAAATGATATCGTAAAATCATAAAATTTATTTTCTAGGTACTTCAAATATTCAGATCAAGTTTAACGGAGCCGATCGACGATTCGAAAATCGCAACATCGAAAACGAGCTGGAAGCACGGAAGGCTCCGTGCTTCCGATAGCATAGTAGCCTCACTCTCTCTCTTTCTCTATATATATATATATAGTTGAGCTAGAATGTTATCGATAGTAAACGAACTGTTTTACTATCAATTTAATTTTTATGATAAAGCTTCCAACTTGACGATCGGCTCCATTAAATATGATCTAAACCATTTAAACTACCTAGAAATCAAATTTCACGAACTTCCGATATTGTTCTTTTATCCATCAAGTGAACAGAAAAATGAATGGCTGAAAATAAATATTTTTTAAAAAATGATGATTAGGAGTCTTGTAATCAAGATCAAGAGTATAGATCTTGTTTTAAATAGTTTAAAGAATTTTCTAACAAAAATTCAATTGATTTGAATATCTTTACGCCGTTAAACGAGAAAACGGCTCTTATCGACCATTAAAATTACAAATTTTGAAACCTTTTGATCATTAGACAAATGGTATCGAAAAGATTTGAAATTTGATTTCTAAACACTTCAAGTGGTATAGATTATGTTCAATGGAGCCGATCGTCAATTTGGAAGTTCTATTATCGAAAACAAATCGGTAGTAAAATGACTGGTTTACTACCGATAGTATTCTAGCTCAACTCTCTCTCTCTCTCTCTCTATATATATATATAACACTGTGCTTTTTACGATAATTATCCGTATTTTTTAAAATTTAAAGTTTTCGTACACTAATTACTTCGAAATTGAATCCGAGCCATCCAGAACCAACAGAGATCCCCACATGTGATGTTACTTGTTAGAGTATGTCTCCTATTCTTTCAAAAATACAGAGATCTTTATATTTGTAAATTATTTTCGATGATAGGATATTCGATTCAACACTTGATTTTATTTAGGATAATCTACGCTATTAGAACTATTTAGAAAATAAATTTTATAATTTTTCGACATCATTTACTAAGTGATCAAAATGTTTCAAAAATAACTATTTTAATGACTGATATGGTACGTTCGTAAGTTCAAAAGTATAGAACAATTCAAATTATATAAAATTTTAATAAAAAATTTTATATAACATCACGAGTAAGATCAATACTCTCAATTCGAAATTAAAATATTTTATCACTATTTTTTGTGAGATTTTTATTTTCAGTCGTTTATTTTGAAACTACTCGTTCATTAGACAAATGAAGTCAAAAAATTATGAAATTTATTTTTCAAATAGTTCTAATAGCGTATATTATATCTAACGAAACCGATTGTTGAATTGGATGTTCTATTATCGAAAATAACTTACTAGCACAAAAACCTTCGTACTTTCGAAAGCTTAGGAGCCTCAGTCTTATATTGAAAACAAAATAAACAAATATCACTATTGATTGACTCTAGATTAGATTTGAATCCTTCAGCATATTGTCAGGATCATGCTATAAGAATAACTATTCGATCCTTATTTTTAACAATAATTTTATGCTGTAGAATAATTATACTATTAAACCAACCACCCATTCAACCCTAGGGGATCTCTATCAATTTAACCGGGGACCACTATCATTCTAACCGCACATCTATTCATCCAACGGCCGAAAACTCAATAGTACCAAGGGCTTGGTACTATTGATAGTTGTAATACATTGAACTTTCGCAAATTGCGGAGTTCGAGTGTGTGGAATGAAGTGTGGAACTATTCTACATGTTCTAAATGACTTGGACAAGTTTTTGAATAAGTTAGAGAGTGATTGGAGGGTTAAAAGTAAGAAAGTGCATTGAACTGGCGAAATTCAGCTTTTTTTGCTTGCTGTACCGGTACAGCCACTATGGTGTACCGGTACACAGTGGCAAATACGTGGCAGCAAGGTTATTTTGGTAATTTCACATCTTGTCTCTATCCATATCACCCCAGCACGACTCCTGGACCCCTGTGGAAAGCTTTAGAGCTCAGAGAAGGCTTCTTTCACCTCCTCCACTTTCTCTCTCTAGGGTTTCTCTCTCTACAAGTGAGAATCGCCGTTTCGCGCCGATTTTGTGTCGCGCTCGTCGCTCGCTGGTTCCGAGACTTAGGGAAGTTTGTGGAACGTGGGGAGGAGGTGTTTTACTGAGTTTACTGCGAGA
This sequence comes from Ananas comosus, assembly GCF_001540865.1. Lineage (NCBI taxonomy): Eukaryota > Viridiplantae > Streptophyta > Magnoliopsida > Poales > Bromeliaceae > Ananas > Ananas comosus. Next base: position 2,085,135 of record NC_033627.1, on the reverse strand, counting down.
TTATCACCAGGAAAAGCTGAATCTCAGCTTTAGAGAGGTATTTAACTCAACTTCTCTCTAGTTTGTAGTTTGGTGTCGGATTTGGAGTTGTTTGGATTTTCTTGCCTCCAACCGAACTAGAGGATGATTTCAGCAGTAAAGAGGAGTTATTTTGACTGTGAATTACTCACTCTAGCTCAGAGAAAAGTCATTTTAAAACTCGATAAAGATAATTGATGATTTATGACTTAATTTTGAAACTACACGGAGTTTAATCGAGCAATTGATGTCATTTGAAATTGTACCTTCGCAGCAGGTCTTCGAGCTTCGTTGAGCTGAACTTGTACTCTTGGGAACTGGTTTGGAAGGTGTTCTAACCAGGGGTAAGTGGAAATTTCAGTTAGGAAGCTGAATTATTAAGGTTTCGGCAATATTAACGCATGTACAAGTTTATTAATGTCGTGTTGATGTTGAGCGCAGCGGGAATTCAACTGACCTTTGGGTCATCTTTGGTTGGCTTTGGGAAGCCTTTAGAGACTTAATTGGAGCGGAGTTGAGACCTATTGGAGTTGATTGTGGGACATAGTACGAGGTGGGTCTTTCATATTCATGTGAATATATGTATAATTCAAGGTATTGAGACTTGCATTAATACGTAGATCATATTGGATATGATAGCATCTTTAAACAGTAATGAAAGATTTATGATTTGTTCACTCCACATGGTTACATGTTTAAGTACTACGTAATCATGATACTAGTAGCTTGCATATGCAATTTAGTTTGATGTTATCCAAGAGGATATAATGGTAAATTCGTGAATGGATTGACTTGCTCTATTGAACAACAACGAGACAGATGTACTTAGGATTGAGCGATGCAATGTTATATAGCAGGTATAACGGCTAAACTTTGAAAGATCAGGTAAAGGCATTTGTTTGCATATGCATTTCTAATTGTGGAATGAATGGCATGGAGATCATGTGAAATGTGTTTTATTCGCTTATTTTATTTGCTTGTATTATCCTATTAGTTGCTACATTCACATGATAGATATATGTTCTAGTAGGTAACTAGAATTTTACATATGAGGACATAATTGAATGATTATTCAACTGAATGCGATCTAGTAGATAACTAGATATGGATGATGACATACTTGTATAATCAAGTAGAAGTTTATATTTGACTACAGAATATGTGCCATGAGTCATTGAACATACTTTTAGTAAACCACTTTCCTTATGTGTAAGGAGTAGTGAGAGAACTATGAATAAGTATACAGGTATAGCCTGAGAGAATCACTAGTGTGATGTAAAACTTTAACTTGTTAAGTTGTGTTAATGATTAGGTACAATCTTGTCAACAAGTTGTTGATAGCGACTTATGATTGGGTACTATAGTGCCGACCTTGGGTCGAGTTGAGATTCCATGTCAGAGACATGATGCTGTTGAGATACTTGTACACTGGACTATAGCTTGCATGCCATTACACTCTTTCGTACATGCTTGCGGGGGTCGCGCCCCCCAAGCCCCGCGTTCCGGAGTGGCTTGAGTTGAGATTCCATGTCAGGGACATGATGTTGTTGTGAGACTGGTACTGTGGACTACGGCTTACATGCCATTGTGCGCGTTTGCACACGCTTGCGGGGTCGCTCCTCCCGAAGCCAGCACTCCCGAACAGCTTAGCGACAGATGCTCGCAAACGTACGAAGTGAGCGCCGAAATGGAATGCCGTGGGAGAGGCTCATTCCTAGAGTGGGGATGTTGACTACCACGGGGCCATTAGGCACGGCGCGGCTTGAACTTACCTTGTGTAAGTCCGTTGGAAATTGGGTTATGTCAAGTACTTTAACCTTAGCTGGACAGAGTAACTTATTGATGAACAGACTAGAAAGTTGACATCTAAAGTGAGCTTAGTGCGGAATAACCTAGAAGTTGACATCATGATTGGTTAAAGACATAAAGAATGTTCATTCTTGCTAATGTAGAAAGTAATTACATGATATTATCTGTAATTCCGATAATAATGAATTAGCTTGCTTGCAATCTGGTATATGATTGGTTAAATTGTCAAATAAGATGATTGATAAAATCCATCGTGATAAGTGATACCTGTAGTCTATCGATATTTATTGATTGTCGAGCAAATAGCATGAGTAGCTTATTTTTACATTTGCTTATTGCATTTACGGGCTTATTGCACTTACTTGCATTATCTGTATTTACTCGCTTAATTATTGCTATCTACTCATGCCACAGTTGACCTAGTGGTGTACTTCGCCACTCTCGGCGGCTTACCCACTGGGAACTATTGTTTAATAGTTCTCACGCCCTCTTTGTTGTTGTTTTTTTTACAGAGCCTTCCACAGCGGGAAAGGCTAGGGTTCCTGGCGAGGGGTCAGCGACTAGCTAGAGCCTTTTTGGACGTGTACTAGATCACCTCCAGCAGTTTATATAGTTTAGTACCGAGATGTATATTAAGTTATTGTAATTGTACTTTATTCTTATTTCCTGTTCTAAGGCTTGGATTGTATAAGTCTAAACTTATAAGTCTTGCTCTGATTACCTAGTTGAATTATATGCTTTTACTATATGGTTTGTAGACGCCTTGTGTATACTTGCGTTGTGGTGTACACGGCGGGTCTGTGCACGCAACCGGATATGCTTCTGCTGGTACCCGGGCGTGACAGATTATAGTGGTATCAGAGCCTAGGGTTGAGTCTTAGTGGACTTAGTAAACCTTAGGCCAGTTGGACGATCAGGATTAGGAACGTGAGGGACGGGGTCTTTTGCGACTATGTTGAGCGAAAGTATTATGATTGGGTTATACTTATAACTCCAAAATTGTTGGAGTTCGATTGAAATGAATAACCTCTATGTCCTTCCAAAATCACGTTGGCGGCCGACAACGTGATATTGGGGAATAGTGGGCGGTCATTTCATTACTTTCGCATGATTGGGATTTTACAATTTTGAGTGGGGCTACGATAGCATGGGTTGTTTTAACCTGTGCCTATTTTGTTTGTTGCAGCTTGCAATGTCAAAGATGCACCCTACGGCGACTGAGACATCCGACCCAGAAAGACGTGCACCTGCTGAATTTAGCAAGGTTCGGGAATTAAAAGAGCAGCTGGCTTGTCACACCCCGAGCCCGCCTCTTTGGTCGGATTCGGGCACGCCAACAGACCGCCGAACGGACAGGGTTTCCCCTGCACGCGGACAGAGTCTCCCCTGTACGTTCAAGGCGTCGCAATCAATACAATTACAAGAGGTTCCAAACAGGNAGAGAGAGAGAGAGAGAGAGAGAGAGAGAGAGGGAGAGAGAGAATTAGGCTACTATACTATCTATAGTACTGGAGCTCCGGTACTATAGTCTTATTTTTAATTTTAGGGTGTTCAAATTAACGATCAATACCGTTAAATATGATTTAGGGTATATGAAGTTCTTAGGAATAAAATTTTATTTTTTTTTCGACATCGTTTACTTAGTAATAAATTATATCAAAATGAACAGTGAAAATTGAATAATTTTTAAAATTTGAGTATAGAGCTTTTAAATTCAAGATCAAGAATATTAACCTTAATCTAGATAGTTTAAAATATTTTCTATCAAAATTTGAAGAAATTTAGATTCTTACACACCGTTAAACTCCAAACTCATCATAGTAGTCATTGATAAAGTAAACTATGTCAAAAAAATATAAATTTTATTTCTAAAAATTTTTAAATACCCTAAATCAGTTTTAACGGTGTGGATCGTTGATTTGAATACCCTAAGATCGAAAACGGGACAATAGTACCGAAGCTCCGATACTATAGATAGTATAGGAGACTAGCTCTATATATATATATATGAATTTAAAATCTCATTCTTAAAAACTTACAAATTTTAAAACACACGATCATTTGTGTGGACATTATAGTTCGCAGTTTGTAATGCTAAGCGTGCAATAAATGCGAGCTCTAAATTTTGCTCACCAATTTGAACTGTGGTACATCCCAGGAAAATGATTGAATCACAAATGTCACAATCATCATCTATGATACTGCACACACAAAATCATAAACACCACAAAATGTGTCGACTACTCTCGATCGCATCCCTTGATAACATAGTGATGTGATTTGCATTAACTCATAGTCTCTTATAGCCATCTATCTAATTAAGATCTCACCCAAAAAACAAGTTCCAAACAGCTGTTGTTATTATTATTCGCACGCTTAAAACCAAAACCAAAAAAACTACAATGATTAATTCCTTGTTTAATCGTACGTACGAACACAACATATTCCACATCCTTCCTTTGTCGCATTCTTAATTCCACCATACCGGATCCATCAACTCATTGTTTATTTTGATGTTTAAATCATGCATGTGTCTGTATGTACGCTGAATACAAATATTAAAACTATTATTTTTTAATTAATTAAAAAGAATGTTTATTTATTTACAGGACCAGCCGAGACATGACGGGAAGCACAACCCAACTGGGCTTTGGAGCTGGACTAAAGTCCTATCTAAACCCACTAGGGCCCACGAACATTTTTTTCACCCGCTAACGAGAGGCTAGGGCCCGACTAATGTTGGTCCATCATGTAGGCCCAAAACAATTTGGGCCTTCTCGGTCGTCAAATGTAATTGGTTAAGAATGGACCGTCGAGGGCAAGCTCGCGAACTCAAAACACGTGCTAAGCGCTATTATCACGTTCGTTCATCGATCGGTTTTATCTGCGTTGCGTGCTAGATGCTACTAGTATATGACACGAATTAAGCCTTAGTTGAAGTTGAGGAGCTTATAGGGGTGTAAAACGGGCCGGGCAACCGGTGGGCCACACGGCCCGACACGACTGCTGGCCGTGCTGTGGCCCGGCACGGCTACTATAGCATCCGTGTCGGACCGGGCCGGTCGACTCTTCGGACCATACTGGGCCGCTTTTTTGAGGCCCGACAGTCCGGCACGGCACAGCCCGGAACCCCAGACCCAAGGCAAGTGGCCTTAGGTCTGGGGTAAGTGGCCTTGGGTCTGGGGTCTGATCTCAAACTCTTCTCTCCAGAAGATCTCTTCCCAAGGTCTGCTAGCGTGTTTTTGGGTCCAATGGACCAAAAAATGATTTCAATTTTTTTTTCAAAAAAATACAATATATATAAATTAAATATTTTAATCAAAATATCAATTTAAATAATTATAATTTTTTGTTTATATTTTTAGATTATATATATTTTTTTAAAAAAAATTTAAAAAAGAAGCCGACCCAAAGCACGGCCTGGCTCGGCACGGTCTGTGCCTTCCGGGCCAAGGGGTTGTGCTGGGCCGGAGGCGAGGGAGCTCTGGCCCAGCACGGCACAGCCCAGCCTGAATTTGATGTTAGGCCGGGCCGGGCCGAGCCAGTCACTAGCCCGTTTCAGTTAGAAAAATGTGAGTCTTGCCGACCCGGCGGGGCCCACATTACACCTCTAGGAGCACAGAGAAAAGCAATTTATTAAGAGTATTCGTATTAGTCCTACCGTCCATTATAAAACCATCGAGAAAGTTCGATAAACAGTTATGATTTTAAATTCTTCAGAATATTTTTTAAAAATAATAAATTCCAAATATAGCTTATATCTAGATCGCTTATAATATTGGTTGATGGCTCTGGTCAAATTTAATTTTCAAGCGAACTATAATTACATTAATCCAAACTTTCTCTAAAGAGCTGTTTGGTATGATACTCAAATTTCATCACTTTCGGTGTTTGTTTTATTATAAGTTAAAAAAATAAAGTAACTCAAGTTATATTAAACATCCACTTCACCTATTTTTAACTTCCCTCTTTAAAGTACCAAACTTAAATTCCACCACACTCAATTTTTTTTTTTTTTACAATGTATTAAGCTTACTTCCAAATAATAATGAGGAATTTAGTTATTTAATGTGTTGGCTTTTATAGGAGTAAGTTTACTACTATATTTATGAGGTAACGAATAATGAAACTAAAAAAATTAATTTTACCATCATCGAATTATACCAAAACAAACAAAAAATATGATTAAATTCAACTTTCTGATTATACGGGTTATATCAAAATAAATAATAAAAAAATAATTATACTTCAAAAAAATTGAAACACTACTATACTTGAATTATGTTGAATTTAAAGATTCGTCAATCCGGCGCAAAAAGTCCTGTACTAGCGATCAGAGTTCTTGTCTTATTCAATATATTTAGATTAATTTTAGAACAAAATATAAACATTTTAGACATAGTCAAAAGGCAACTAATTAGCCCAAGTAACATAATTATTTCAGCTAATAAAAGATATCTTATTCTACACATTTTTGGATTTTTTATTTGACCCATCGACTCTCCCCCTAGTGACCTCATGTTTTAAAAAATAAATAGTTTTATTTTTTTAAAATTTAGAAATTATATTTTGTGATTTAGATTTTAGTTTACGTACATGCATTATTATTGATTTGAATTTATTAGGATTTATTTGTTGTTTTACGTGGACGATTCTTTTGGTTAGACGTTCCCTTTCGTCCATTAATTTTTGTGATCCTTTTGATTAGGTGATAACTAATCTTTTAGTCAAATGTATTAACTAATCACTGGATTACGTGTCCATTAGTTTCTCATAACCATTTGCTTAGTGTTTGCTTGCTTTATTAATTAATTATCTTTGGTAAAACTTAGGATCCTATCTTGGTGAACAAGAAAAATTAGCACTATCCTAATCCTGCGTTGGAATTATCGATCAATTTTTTTAAAAATATATTTTTTTTCTTATAATAACCGATAACGACTTAAACGGCTGAGATCATTTTTTTCGAAAACATGATCGAACGATCGGACGGCTATAAATAGATCAGCCAACGCAATTTCCGGTAACCAGCTCTCCGGAGCAACGTACGGCCACGATTTGCTCACCGTGCAAAGATATCGCCGCCCTTGACTAAATCAACGGTCAAATGCGGGGCCCACCTCGAGGGTGTGCTGACGCAAGCAGTGACCCCGGTAATGGAACTCTCCAGAACCAGAACCAGAGGGGGGATGGTAAAATTGCATCGAGGCCCCTCAACTATTGATATTTGGGAAACGGGCTATTATTATTTTTCCTTTACTTGCTAGTAATTATGTCTTTTAATTATTTTAAATTATGCTAGTTTGGTTGGATTTAACTGTTAAACTCCAAATTTTATTTCTAACTAATGACTAATTGAATAATAAGTTTTTTTTTTTTACCTAATTAAGGAGACAAAAATATGCATTGAATTTTTTGCTCATATATACTACTCTTATGAAAATTATAAATTTATTCGCAAATATACATGTATAAAGCTTTTACGCTAATAGCTAATTAAAAATCTTCGCCTCAAAGTTAGTAAATCAACATATTAACAATGTACAACACATTTTTATGAAAACAAATTAAGGAAAATATTCTTTAACAGTATAAAATTTGATTACTGCAACAATTTTCTAGTATGATAACTCTTACTTATTAATTACTGATACATCTTACATGCACATTTTTTCAAAATGCTTTATAAATTTGTATACATTGATCATAGCTCATAAACACAATATCTTAATGAGCAATGTTTTCTGCCAATCCAAAAGTTAGTGAAAATTTTATTCTCGCCCATTTCAAGTACTCTGTAATACTAAAAATTTTAAAAAATTGTCTAAACTCTCTGAACACTATATAGAACTAAATTAAAATTCTACTAATAATACCAAGTTATTAATGTTTTATTAGATTTTTTAGTCCTTAAATAAAATGGTGTGCAATTAGGATGATAGTAATTGCTTCAGATTTAGTAGATGATTGGTGAAATAATAGATCAAAAGAATAAAAATAATCAAAAGAATAAATTTGACTGTAAAAAATTTGATAGCACCATATGTTTGATGCTATCAAAATTATTCATATATTTTTAGCTTTTGAACAGAAGCAGGAGGAGAAGTATATTTTATATTTCAAACAAATAAATTACATGGATCCATTTTATATTAAAGCATAGCTGAGGATTCTCCAAGCATTTTCTCACCCAAAAACAAAAATATTTATCATACATTCAAAAAAGAAACAAAAATAATTATTATACATTCAAAAAAGAGTGATGATCTTACACGCACTCTCTATTTTAAGGCTGATAAAATTTTCAATAATTCTTAATTCAAAAAAAAATCTGAATAGAAAATTAATAATTTTGTAACGGAGGTCGTGAAAAATATACTCACCGCTTTTGAGTGTACCGATAGCATTACTTAAAAAAATAAAAAAAAAACTTCAAAAAATCTAATGTGATTTCGTATTTTTTTTTATTTTAATATTCTGTGATTTAAAGATTATCAAGTTAATATTTTGTGGTTTCGCACTTTCTTACTTTAATACTCTGTAGTTTTATTTTTATATCAAGTTAGTATTCTGTGGTTTTATTTTTGTATCAAGTTAGTACCATATAATTTAAGGTGTATCAAGTTAGTATCCAATGGTTTCGCACTTTCTCACTTATGTATCATGTGGTTTAAAAAATATAAGGTACTAATTTGATACAAAAATAAAATTATAATGTACTAACTTGATACACTTTAAATCACAAAATACTAAAGTGAGAAAAAATAAAACCATAGTGTGAGTATTCGAAGTTTCCGATAAAAATAATAATAATAATAATAACACCCCAACCAACCACCTCCACGATCTATAAATTCCCTCCCACCTCTCGAAGCAGAAGCAGAAGCAGCAGCAGCAGCCGCAGCAGGAGCAGCAGTAGAATTAATTAATTAATTAATTAATTAATTTAAGAAGAGGAGGAAGAGGTGGGTAGTAGGAAGTAGGAGGAAATAGGAGGAAATGGGGGTGAAGCTGCTGGACGCGTGGGTGAGCCCGTTCGGGCAGCGGGTGCGGATAGCGCTGGCGGAGAAGGGGGTGGAGTACGAGTACGTGGAGGAGAACCTGGCGGAGAAGAGCCGGCTGCTGCTCGAGTCCAACCCGGTCCACAAGAAGATCCCCGTCCTCATCCACGACGGCAACCCCGTCTGCGAGTCGCTCATCATCGTCGAATACATCGACGACGTCTGGGACAAGAAGCCCCACCTCCTCCCCGCCCACCCCTACCTCCGCGCCCAACCCCGCTTCTGGGCCGATTTCGTCGACAAGAAGGTCATTAATTAACCACTTTTTTTTCTTTTTCTTCTTTTTCTTTTTCTTTTTCTTTTTTACACCTTTTTTTGCTTTTCGTCAGTCAGCACTACTACCACCACCGTTATCTCCTTTGTTCTTTTTTTACTTACTTACTTTCTTATTTACTGGAGCACATTATGATTATTGAGATTTTTTTATTATAGTCGTAAATTTTTTGATCGTTAAATTTATTTTTTTTATTATTTTTATTTATCAGGTCGTACTATTCAACCAACCATCCATTCAACTCTAGAACCGCTGTTGTCTTAATTAGGATTATTATTATTTTAACTGTGAAGTCAAAAAAATTTATATTTATAAAAATATAATACACCTAGTGATGATGATTTTATTATTATTATTATTATTATTATTATTATTATTGTGTTTTGTTAGTTTTCTTTTATGAAAAGAATTTTTTTTAAAAAAAATACGACTTTAGAAAAGGTTTGATTAAAATTTACTCTCTCTCTCTCTCTATTATTATTTGAGATAATTACCAAGGGATAAATGAGTGCACTAGGAATGGTCTCTCTTGTTGTTGGGTCTATCTCATCAAGGGAATATTCTTTAAGGTATCATATATATATATAATATATATATTATATATATATAGAGTTGAGCTAGAATACTCTCAAAAGTACCATATGAGTGATTTTTGAGTTTTTAGCCATTGAATGAGAGATGTGAGGTTGAGTGATGGGTTGATAGATGGCGGTAGGTGGTAGTAGGTGGAATAGTGTTTGATCCAAGGACTATTAGTAATCAAGAGTAGATCAATGACTAAAACTTAAAAGTACCATTAGGTGATACTTCTAAAGCATTCTAGGCTCAATTTATAATATATATATATATATATATATATATTATATAATAAGAAAAGCCTGTGTACTAGTTATCTGGAAAATGCGACAGTGGACAATGGTCGTACCAGTTTGACATAATAAGAGCCTTAATTTTTGTTAAATAAATCTTAAAAAAAGAAGAGAATATAACAGTTAGGCGTTTGGTTGGGAAATAAGCAGGATAACGAAAGTTATCCCGCTATTTGCCGAACGGGATGAAAATTAGCGGAATATTTTATCCGGTCAAACTTTGCTATCCGGTTATTCGGGATAGCAAGAATTTGTTATTCCACCATTTTGGTGGATTAACGCTATTCTAATGCTTAATTTCAAACTTAATTAAAATTATAAATTGAATTAAAACTAAGTATATAAATTAATATATTATTATATATTATAATACATTATTTTCATTATAAAATTATTAATTATACTATTTAATACATATTATTTATATTTAATATTATATAAATTTTAATAAATTATATTTAAGTATTATAATAAATTCTTTTTATTAAATTTAAGCTAAGTAGAATTTTTTAAAAAATCTATAAATTTATTATAATAAATTATTTTTATTAATTGTTCCATTCTATTTTTATTTTAAAATTTTAAAATTAAAATTTAAAATTATAATTTATAATCTCAAATTAAAGTTTATAATTTAAATTAAAATTTAATTTGATATTTTAATTTTTGAAATTTAAAAATTGATATTTATATTTATTAAATTTAAATTTGATCTTAATTTAAATTTAAATTTAAATATAATAAGAGAATAATATGATTATTTTTATTTATAAAATTCACTATCTTCCTTATTCTATCGTACCTAACAAACGCTATTTTTTTAATTCTAAGTATAAGTTATTTTATCCAAACGCAAAATTGATCTAATCTTCGTTATACTTCAATTTATATCTATTTTTAAAATAATAATTTTTATTTATTCTCGAACCAGAACGGTCAGCTTCCACAGCCGCGTCCCGCACTCGTAGATCTGCGCGAGGTGCGTAGTTACAGATAGTTAAGGATTCTGCTTGTCAATGTACATAATTATATATATAGTAGTATAAGTCCAACTGCTACATTATCGATAGTACAAATATTTTTGTGCTATCAAGTTATTTTTAATGATGAGGCTTTCAAAACAATGATCAACTCCGGTAGACTTTATCTACAATATTGAAATCATTTGAAAATTAAATTTCATAACTTTTTAATATTATTTATCTATAAAAAAAAAAGTGGTTTAAAAATAAAAGTAAAATAAAAAATCTCATAGAAAATAATAATAAAATACTTGAATTTAAGATCAGAAAGGCTGATCTTACTTTAAATATTAAAAACAAATTCTATAAAAATTTTACCATATTTGAATTATTTTATACCGTTAAACTTACAAACATACCACATCGACCATTAAAATTGTCAATTTTGAGATCTTTTGATCACTAGCCAAAATATATCGAATTATAAAATTTAATTTGTAAATACTTTCAATAGTGTAGATCATCAAATCGCTATTTTTGGCTTAGGTTTTTTTTTTTATTCGTGTTACTGCTCTGCTCGAACAAGGCATAGTTTTTTGAAATTTTGGTTTGTAAATTAAGTTATACGCTTAATTTAAATCAAATTCTTTAATTGGTTTTAAATAACGGTAGCATTTGAGTTTACTGATGCTAATTTTCAAAATATCATATGCGCATTTCGAAGGGTACTTATTTTTTTTCCTTTGAGGCAACTGCAAAATATCAATGCGTCACGTGGGGACCAGGAATTTATTCTCCTATTGAATGGGCTCCGGAGCATCATCTTGGACCACGAGAGGATGGGCCTGGATATATAGATATATATATATATATATATATATATATATAGAGAGAGAGAGAGAGAGAGTGAGGCTACTATGCTATCGGAAGCACGGAGCCTTCCGTGCTTCCAGCTCGTTTTCGATATTGCGACTTTCGAATCGTCGATCGGCTCCGTTAAACTTGATCTAGAGTATTTGAAGTACCTAGAAAATAAATTTTATTATTTTTCGATATCATTTGCCTAGTGATCGAATGGGCTCAAAATCAATAAATTGCAATGGCCGTAGTGAGCCGTTTGCAAGTTTAACGGTGTAGAAATATTCAAATCACGTGAAATTTTGATAGAAAATTTTTTATACTATATAAAACAAGATCAATATCTTTGATTTAAAATTTTAATGTCATATTATTACATTTTGTAAGATTTCTATTTTCAGCCGTTGATTTTGAGCCCCTTCGTTCACTAGGCAAATGATATCGTAAAATTATAAAATTTATTTTCTAGATACTTCAAATACTCTAGATCAAGTTTAACGGAGCCGATCGACGATTCGAAAGTCGCAATATCGAAAACGAGCTGGAAACAAGAAAGACCGCTAGCATAGTAGCCTCACTCTATATATATATATATATATATATATTTTAAAATATCAGTATCCAGGCCCATCCTCTCGTGGTCCAAGATGATGCTCCGGAGCCCATTCAATAGGAGAATAAATTCCTGGTCCCCACGTGACGCATTGATATTTTGCAGTTGCCTCAAAGGAAAAAAAATAAGTACCCTTCGAAATGCGCATATGATATTTTGAAAATTAGCATCAGTAAACTCAAATGCTACCGTTATTTAAAACCAATTAAAGAATTTGATTTAAATTAAGCGTATAACTTAATTTACAAACCAAAATTTCAAAAAACTATGCCTTGTTCGAGCAGAGCAGTAACACGAATAAAAAAAAAAACCTAAGCCAAAAATAGCGATTTGATGATCTACACTATTGAAAGTATTTACAAATTAAATTTTATAATTCGATATATTTTGGCTAGTGATCAAAAGATCTCAAAATTGACAATTTTAATGGTCGATGTGGTATGTTTGTAAGTTTAACGGTATAAAATAATTCAAATATGGTAAAATTTTTATAGAATTTGTTTTTAATATTTAAAGTAAGATCAGCCTTTCTGATCTTAAATTCAAGTATTTTATTATTATTTTCTATGAGATTTTTTATTTTACTTTTATTTTTAAACCACTTTTTTTTTTATAGATAAATAATATTAAAAAGTTATGAAATTTAATTTTCAAATGATTTCAATATTGTAGATAAAGTCTACCGGAGTTGATCATTGTTTTGAAAGCCTCATCATTAAAAATAACTTGATAGCACAAAAATATTTGTACTATCGATAATGTAGCAGTTGGACTTATACTACTATATATATAATTATGTACATTGACAAGCAGAATCCTTAACTATCTGTAACTACGCACCTCGCGCAGATCTACGAGTGCGGGACGCGGCTGTGGAAGCTGAAGGGCGAGGAGCAGGCGGAGGCGAAGAAGGAGATGATCGAGATCCTGAAGCTGCTCGCGGCGGAGCTCGGCGACAAGACGTACTTCGGCGGCGACGCCTTCGGGTTCGTGGACGTCGCCCTCGTGCCGTTCACGTCGTGGTTCTACTCGTACGAGAGGTGCGCCGGGTTCAGCGTCGAGGCGGAGTGCCCGGAGATCGTGGCGTGGGCGAAGCGGTGCATGGAGCGGGAGAGCGTCAAGAAGACGCTCTACGATCCCGAGAAGGTCTACGAGTTCGTGTGCTTCCTCAAGAAGCGCTACGGCGTGGAGTAGCTAATTAAGCAAGCTAGCTAGCCCATGCATGCATGCATGCAGAGAGTTCATGCAACGAGGGTGGGGTCATCTTGTTGTGTTTAGTGTACGTGTGCTGTGTTTTAGTCGAGTGTTTTGATCAGTTATTTGGTGCTTATTACTTTTCATACGTAGTCATCGCGTGCCAGGGATTTAGGTAACTCGGTCGTTGCCTTTTGTCCTTTTTATATGGTGTCGCTCTCCCATCAATAAAATGTGTTATGTATAAAATAAATAGTACAGAGTTGTTGTGCTTTGATTCATCTCCTTTTCTTTTTTTTTTTATGTTTCGTATGATTCGGGTTATTCTGACAAAATTACATATAATTCTGTCAAAATTATTACGTTTGAATCATACACTATGTAATTTGGTCAGTAATATAGCATCAGTAGCAATTTTTTTCAGAAATTTAAAATATCCGGATAAAATATGGTGAATTAATTTGTAATATCATATAACGCGAATCAAATACGTCCTCAAGGTTAAGGTATGCCTATTATTTTTAGGCTAGGTTACACTTACTTCTAATGCGGTATATAAAATATATAGAAGAGCTAAGTATTAGGTTGATGATCAAATTTTCTTGTTATTCTTTTGTTATGTATAGTCTTAAGCCTCCAATTTGGCATATTTATAATAAGGACGAAATCCATGAAGTGGTTACTTATCATTTTTCTTAAATTGTTCTTGAAATTTATGCTCCCTTTCTAGATTCTTTGGTACTGTTTAAATTTCAAACTTGCGACTTTGAATTAAATTCTAGGCCCCGAAAAAGCCCTTATTCTAAGTGGGCTTCTGTGTGTCCCATTTTGTTAAAAAGATTAAAACCTTTTATGGAAGTCACTATTCCAAATGGAATTACATCTATATATCCTTTGAATCGGGGATCCTAAGCGGACACGGCAGGGCCCTCCGCGATCGGTGCGAGCGGGCGCGGGCGCGATATATATAATTGTCTATCGAAACTCTTTTCGGTGCTACGTCTCTTTCTCGTGATTCATCTTCGTCTCGGTGTCAAAATTAGACGTCCACAGTAGTACTACAATTTATAGAGTTTTTATAGTGAGAACGTGAGAGATATAATAATTGGTAGATAAAAACAAATTGAACTTATTTGAATCGTCGAACATTTTGATTTAATTAGCCATCTTTCTAAAATTTTAATTTTGCTATTCAACCTGTTAATTTATTTGATTTAAATTAATTAATAATAGTCGACTCAAAATGGTCTATAGTTCAAATACGTTTGTGACGTTTTTACTTGTAATTTGGAAGGATGCAAAACTTCTTAGTTTTAATAGTTTCTTTTGGTTAGTAATATTTCCTTTTCTTTTGGTTAGTAATAAACGAGTTACAATCTAGGACCTTTTAAATCTAATAATGTCGTATTTTAATGAAATTTCTCAAACTGTTTAATTTAAACCTGCTAATATGTATTAGTTGTTACCTTTTTTTATTAATTATCTGATATGTTTTAATTTTTATTTGAATTTTTAACAGCTCGATCAGAGTGTTTGTTGTAGCTTTGATCAAAATGTGTGTCGAATTTGGAGAATTTTTTTTTTTTTTTTGGGGGTGCAAACATAGTCACGCATATCTAATAAATATATTTCAATACAAATATTAAAACTTAATGTACTCTTGTTTTGTCCTACTGCAACGAGAAAAATAAATAAATAAATAAATAAGAATTTAGAACGCAAATTACTTTGAACAGTGAAAAAAGAAAAAAACTCAAAAAGCTGCGTGTAACCTCGAAAAAAATTGGATGTAATATTTTCTCAGTAGTTTCTTAAAATACTATTAAACGATCAGTTAGAAAAAAATTTGAAAAAATTCAGAACACATTTGAACACTATAATCTTAAATTAGTCTATAAACCACACTTTTAAATTTTAAAATGTTGCCTTATTTAGGCATTGGTTGGTGATTTTTGGGATAAAGCCAATTAAAGCCTAATACGCCAAAAGGCGTGCCCTATCCTTTTGAAACTTTAAAATGTGTGCACGCACCACCACAATAGACAGGATCAGCTGCAACCTTAATCGTTCGCCTCCGAACAACCGGATTGTTTGTCAAAAGAAAAGCAGGTGAATGATCAGATAATCTTAAATTAAAACAATATAAAAATTAGATATTAGGAAAAAAAATAAATAAATAATATAAATTACTTATTAATAACACAATTTAATTACACCCCAATTTATGGTGGGACTTTTTTCTAGTTAAATCATGCGATTTCATTAAACTGTGCACAGCAGAGTGAGCACAATAAAATAATATCAATAGTGGACATTATTTCTATACATAAATAATAAAAATTAAGTAATAAAAATTTAAATTATCTCTAATTATTATATTTTGAAACTAAGTTTTAATTATTATTCAAACACTTATAATCCACGCCGTAGCACATTTACATGATTTATTTTTTCTTTTTTCTTAATAAGTCGAGTATTTATTTATAATTTTAGAGCGCATGGGAACCAATCAGATTATGCTGTGTAGGCGGATGGTGCGACTTATTACATCTCTGCTTGCAGAGGATCCGACACAGGAGGAGAGAGGAAGTAGTTTACGTGTGTAGAGTATTTGCGTGTGCGATCTCTCTGTCTCTCTCTCTCTCTACCCTACGAAAAAGGACACGAAAGGCCCAAACTCCTAAAATTATAATAAGTTGAGACGAACTAATTATTTTAGAAAAATACTTTGCATCTCTGAAAAAATTATTTTTATATAATTATTAATGTAAAAAAATTATATAATATTCATCATGAGTACGAGCATCATGAATTTAAGTGCCAGTGGCACGATATCGTGTCCGAAATTTGTTCAAGTTAAACATGAGTTAAATTTTCACTAGAGTTAAAAAAAATTAAAATATTTTTTTTTGCTCTAAACTTTATGGCAAATAAAAAATATTGGTAATTACAAAAAGGTATATTTAAAAAAAATTAAAAATTAAAAATTAAAATATTTTTTTTGCCTCTGACTTATGGACAAATAAAAAAAATCGGTGACGGTAAAAGAATATACTTGAAAGGACAAAATAGTAATTTTATACAGATAATAATTATTACTAACAGAATTTAACTTTAGAGCGCGTTTGGTTCGAATTATGTAATATTACAGAGTATTTCAATATATCCAGGTATCTTAAATTTCTAAATGAGATTACTACTGATGCTATATTAGTTTGTTTGGTTTAATACAGTAATATAATGTTAGATTGCAGTGTTTATAGTGTTACTATGTTTGGTTCTGTCTATAAAATTTAGTAATCTAGACAGTAAAATATAGTCATATTTCATAAATTTTTTTTTATGGTTACAAATATTATTTTTTTACCAAATTTAAAATAGGTTGGAATATAAAAAAATATTTTCAATAATAACCTTCTAAGAAAGGTAAATTAAAAAGTCAAAATTTTTTCAGAAATATATAAACAATTGTCCTAATAAATAAATAGCAATGTTTTAGTTTGTGAGCTATTATCATAAATAAATTACTATTATTATATAATAATTCGGACACACCCACTCTTCTTCTTCCTCTCCCTCTCTCTCTCTCTCTCTCTCTCTCTCTCTCTCGCGCGCACGCTGCGTGAAAGAGCTTCTTCCGATCGCGATTTCTCGCGGAGAAGAGAGGCTCAAAATGGCTGCTGCGGCGAGAAGCCCATTGCAGCGGCTTCTGAGGAGAGCCGTGGGCGCGAGAAGCGTGTGGACGCTCCCCGAGCGAGCCCCTCCTCTCTCCTCCGACGAGCTCATGAGGTTGGAGCACGAGCACAGCGCCCACAAGTGAGCTCTCCATTATCACCCCTCAATTCCCATGCTTACCTAGCTCCTCCAATGCCCTTTTGATGCTCTGATGCTCTGATCCAGTGGTGTTAGTGTTGGGTGTGGGAAATTGCTCAATTTTGGTCCCTTTTATGCTCTTTTGCTCTCAGCGAGGGTTTGTTATGTACGTGTGTTGTTTCCGGGACTCTGAAATGGTTTACGGATTGTGATTCTTGCGCTCTTTGCGGTATTGTTGTCCAAAAGATTAATTTTGATATAAAATTAGCTCGGAACTGTATTTATTTAACACACTTTCCTCATCTACATGATCGGTATGGAACAAACAGATTGATTTGATAGAAAACGATCCAACAATTGGGAATATTTGGTTAGTAAAATCGAATTGTGGGCTTGTGGATTGGTGTTTATTAGCCAGAAGAATCATAATGACGCTGTTATATCTGACACACTATAACTCGGGAACGATTTCATGGAAATTCATAACCATACTGGGAATCAATACTCTGTCTTGTTTTTATTTGTTTAAAATGCTCCTCTTTGCATGCTAACCTTCAAGAATGCAAGGTGAGCTTCGCAAATAATTGCTAAAAGTAGTTAATTGTGATATTAAATTAGATTCGACTTGTTAAGGTCAACTATGGTAATTCGAGGAGAGCGTTTTTAATGTGCTGAGCCACAAGTTGGTTGGTACTCTCGCCGTGTTCTCTTTGATAAGTGAACTCTCATGGTTCCAATTCTGAATTGACGGGGTTCACTGCCCATCGATTTTTTAAGCTTTGGCGTGACGGCTTAATATTTAGGCCAATCACTTGATAGTTGATACAGGGTTTTCTTAGGTTTTGGAGTTGTGGTTTGTGTGATCAAATGGATTTACTTTCAGGGTGATGGTGTGATCAAGAGTGGGAGAGTGGGATTAAGTTACTGATAAGATGGTAGTCTTGATGATAACGAGCCCAGGATTTACAGAATGGTTGGCTAAAAGCTGAAATTTTATCTAAAGTTCATTGTATTCTCTTCCATTTCTTAATATCTCACATGAAAGATTTTAGTATGAAAACAAGCCATGAAAAATTGAAAATGCTCTGAACTCGTGATTATCTGCAGTTATCATCCTATTCCCATGGTTTTTGCTCAAGCAAAAGGCACATGTATATGGGACCCAGAAGGAAAAAAGTACATTGACTTCCTATCTGCTTACTCTGCCGTGAATCAGGTACTCAAACCTTATGAAAGGAACATCAATTTGTTTCCTATGTATATTTGATGTCTTTAAACCAGCAACAGTGTTTTTCACTTTTGAGTGCTTGGTTTGAGTAACTCAAATGATGACCTTAAGATTTTTACGTATTGGTTCTTAGGGACATTGTCACCCGAAAGTTATGAAGGCTTTAGTTGAGCAGGCACAAAGATTAACTCTCAGTTCTCGAGCTTTCTACAATGACAAATTTCCTGTCTTTGCGGAGCATCTAACAAGCATGTTGGGATATGAAATGATGCTTCCAATGAATACTGGAGCTGAAGGTGTTGAAACAGCGATCAAATTGGCACGAAAATGGGGTTACGAGAAGAAAAAGATACCCAGGGATGAGGTAGGAAGTTGAGCAAGGTTTAGTATTTTTATTTCAAATTCTAAGTTTTCCCGTAATGTTAGATGATGTGTAGAATTCTCATCCTCATTGTTCATATCAATCTTAGTAAATTTTCTCTGGTAATTGGACTTTAAATTCTTCGATTCGTTTATTTCTTCATCTGAGTTACTATTTCTGTTGTATGTAACTGACTGTATTTATTTCATGTCATGTCTTAGTATACTGTAAGAAGGGTCTTGCATCTTTCGTGAATAAAAAGTAGAGCATTTGGCAATCATACTGTTTTATACTGCTGAAATGTCATATAGCTGAGAGTAAAGTATTTTGCAGGCTATAATTGTATCTTGCTGTGGTTGTTTTCATGGTCGGACCTTGGGCGTGATTTCTATGAGCTGCGACAACGATGCAACCCGTGGTTTCGGACCATTGGTTCCTGGTCATCTAAAAGTCGATTTTGGAGATATAGATGCACTCGAGAGAATCTTTAAAGGTTAGAATCTGTAATTTAAACTTTGATTCTTTTTATGTTTGTCCTGATGATAATGTTTAGTTTGATTGTTTCAATTTCAGATCATGGAGATCGAGTATGTGGATTTTTGTTTGAACCAATTCAAGGAGAGGCAGGAGTATGTGTGCTTAAGAACCCTTCGTCCATCTTTTCCATTTTTTGAGTCTTTTGCAACTGTAAATTTGAGTAATGAGATGAGCAGTGGTTTATTTTGATAGTCTTCCTTTAATACACTGGTGCTTTGCTTAACTTAGCCTAACTCCCATACATATTGGGGTTAGTTATATGAATTCACGAAAGTAATTAAGTAGGATCTAACATATTAGTCCTCTTTCTTTCACTTAATTCTTTCTTGAACCTTTTGTCTTATATCCTGGAAACGAGAGTCTTTCACTTTAATGCTTTTAAGTCACATGAAATTAAGTTGGATCTAACACTAAGTCTCTCACCGCAATCCCTGTGATGATATTCAGCTGAGATGTGAGATCCTAGTTGATCAGAGTTATGATCTTGATACATTGTTCGCTATAATGTGTTTCTTTGAACTCCACTCAGGTAGTAATCCCGCCAAATGGTTATCTGAAAGCCGTCAGGGATCTATGTTCAAGATACAACATTCTTATGATTGCTGATGAAATTCAAACAGGCATAGCCCGCACTGGAAAAATGCTTGCGTGTGATTGGGAAGACATACGGCCGGACGTGGTGGTGAGATCTTCTTAACACTTTTAATATAGTTCATTTTAGTCATATTCTAAAACTTCATTCTGAAGGGTGAATTTTTAGTTCTTCTTGAAATGAATATATTTATTTTTGGTATTTTTTTTTCTGATAATCTGTTCTGTTTACTGTGAGTTCACTTAATTGTTTTGGCTTCCGTCTGAAATCTCTGTCAATTTAATTCTATTAGCTTCTTAAATAAGCTTGTTTCACATGCACCAGATATTAGGAAAAGCTCTAGGTGCTGGTGTTATACCGGTTAGTGCTGTTCTTGCTGACAAGGATATCATGCTGTGTATCAGGCCTGGAGAGCATGGGAGGTGAATCCTTTTCTCCTAATCCCTTCAATAGTGTGATGACAAAGAAGTCATCACTGTAACTGTTTTATTTCTGCGACAATTTTCTTAGTCGTTGATAATTCAACGATCTACTGGAAAAGTGATTCCTATTATATATTGCTTTCAATATGTAATTATTTGTGACTAACATACTCTTAATTTGTATACAAATAATAATGGTCAGTACGTTTGGTGGGAATCCGTTGGCAAGTGCAGTGGCAATTGCAGCATTGAATGTAGTCAAAGAGGAAGGACTAACTGAGAGGTATTCTTCGCCTTCTTAGACTTGAGACTAACTGTTTTTTCTACGATTCAATGAACTACTGAGTGAAAATAGAAATTTCATTGTAAATTTCAACATCATCATTGTTCAGAAATACCTAACCTAATCTCATTTCTTTCACAGAGCTGCTAAGTTAGGAGAGGAATTCAGGGAGCAGTTATCAAAGATTCAAACAAAGTTCCCCCAGATAATAAAGGAAGTACGTGGACGAGGGTTGCTCAATGCAGTAGACTTGAATAGCAAAGCACTCTCTCCAGCTTCTGCTTATGATTTATGTATCAAGTTGAAGGAGAGAGGCATTCTCGCAAAACCCACACATGACACTGTAATCCGATTAGCTCCTCCTCTCTCTATCAGGTAGAAAAACTCATCCATGCTAATGTCTTTATCTAATTTGTTGGTAACTTGGTATTAGTTCTCTACTTGTGCTCTTCTTATGGTTTTTGTCCTAATCCTCTTATAGGTGGTAGACTATTAGACACTATATCTTTGTCGGTTAACAGCATTTTAAAGATTTTTTTTAATGCCTTTTTAAAGCTCTCATTCAAATGATAGCAATTCGTACGTAAACTATCAGCTAAATTGCCTTTTATGTTGTTGAAGTTTAGGTCTTTTGACTAGTCCCTAGAACATAGATTCTTGCAACTATTGGTCTACACTATATTTATATTAATATTAATCATCAAGTTTTACTGTTACCATCTGGGGAACCAAAATGAAAATTGACAATTCAACTACCAAGAGGACCAATACGGTACAAGTCCAAAGCTTTAATTATTGAAATTGTAGGTTACATTTATCACAATTCTCTGCCTGTCTGCGTGAGATAATATGAGTTGTTGATTTGTCATCTTCGTTTGAGTTCATAGCCGGTTGATGAGATACAACATTCATTGGTGTACCTACTAATTAATTTACCTGCATTGTTACTACATTACTTTAAATGTTGAGAGACTACCATTCCAGGTTAAGATTTTGTGATGGTTGATTTCTTTTTTCCCTCTTTCAGTCTTGAAGAGCTTACTGAAGCATCAAAGGCATTAAGTGATGTGCTAGAATTCGATCTGCCAAAGCTACAGAAGGAGATAACCAAATCAGAAGAACCAGCAGCGAAGCAAGTTTGCGACAGATGCGGACGAAACCTCTATGATACCTCTGATAACGATAACTAATGTTTCACGAGAAATTGTATTCTTTTTTTTCTTTTTTTTTTTATAGCATCGAAGAGATGGATGCCATGAATTCTACAAAATTTCATTGTCATTTATCATCATCAGATGAACAAATAAATTTTTTTTTTTTCTTCCTAGCAGAATGTAAGAACAATGTAAAAGATATGCAATGAATAATTATGCTCAATTCTTAACGGCGAGTTCATGGTGGTTAGCATTGATACTTGAATGACTATTCCGGTGTAGTGCTTGTTGAATTTAAATAATTATACTGAATTCGAAAATTATAGGATTGCAGCCCCAAATTAACTCTTGCACTTCAAATTTTGTTTTTTTGCTAATCAGTGTTTGCAGCAACTGTAGTTAATTTCGTTTGAGATATGTTGAAAATGGTCGACCCTTCGACTGGTTTAGCTTTTCTAATTGTCTTTCAATCTTATCCAGTAATAATCCAGTTAATTTGACCTTGATTCATCCTATGCTAATCCTATGCAACACGAAATAAAAATATCCATGGGTGGGCAAGAGCAAGACACGCTTTCTAGGTGGGTTTAAGAAGCTTATCATATTTGGATCGCTGTGGCCACCCCAGCTGTCGATAATTGATGTTCATGCACGACCAAATCTACCAAATTTGAATTTGCGTGGATTTAGTCAACCCCTGTGGTTGGAGAGACTTTTTGTGGCCCGTAGTGGATGAGGCTTTGACTATTATCTCACAACATGCGTTCCCGTTAATTAATGCATGTTTACGCCAATAAATAAATAAGCGATCTAATAAAAAATAATCTGAATCACGGTAAATACCCACAAATGTTATATTTGCTATGCATTTTTCCTGACTTTTTCTATAATAATTAAATTGTATATATTCATAATATATGGACGAATGTTTTTTTCACAAGAAATTATTAGGCATTTCGAGTTACTTTTTAGATCCACATGTTTGCTTTATATATACTTGATGAAAAAGTAATTATGTGCCCCAGTTTTACAACAACCTACGTTACAAATGATTATTATTATACATTTTATACTTTAGATCCTAAGTCATTATTAATAAACAAATCTTATATAATTTTACTATTTGAAATTGCGTTAGTACCAAAAGAAAAAATTAGAAAAAAATACAAATAAAAACTCTAAAAAAAATAAAACGGTAGAGAGAGAAAGAGAAAGAGAAAGGAAGCGAACTTTTCTTTCTCTCACCTACGCTTCTCCCATTTTTTTAAAATCTATTTCTTTTTCGCCTTGTCGATATTTATTTAGATAATCAGAGTTAGGTTTTTAGGGTTTCTATCTCCACTATCTCGTTTCCCTCGCTTTATCTCGTCGTCTTCGTCGTCCCGGAGACCCCTCGACCCTTGCCCCCTTCTGTTCCCTAGGGCTAGGGGCGGGGTTTGATCCCATCCTCGGATCGAGGGCCATGGCCGCGTTCTAGGGTTTCTGCACCCTCGAACCGTGCAATTTTTTGGTGTAGATCGGCGGTGTAGGACGCGATGTCGTCCGTGGTGGTGGGCGGAGAAGCGCCGGATCTGGGGGGAGCGCGGCCGTGGGCGGCGGCGGAGGAGGAGGCGGATGCGGATGGGGTCGATCACTTCGATCGGCTCCCGGATCCGATCTTGTTGGTGATCTTTAACCGGATCGGCGACGTGAAGGCGCTCGGGCGCCTCTGCCTCGTCTCGCGGCGCTTCCACGGCCTCGTCCCCCTCGTCGACAACGTCCTCGTCCGCGTCGACTGCGTCATCTCCGACGACCCCTCCGCCGCGGGCGCCGCCGCGTCCTGCGGCGCCGCGAGGTCCCGCGGCGTGTTCTCCCACCTCGCACGCCTCGTCCTCGGCGGCCTCGTCAAGCCCCTCCAAGCCCTAGGTCAGATAATCGCCCCCGCCACCGCCTCCTCCTCCTCCTCCTCCTCTTCCTCCTCATCTGCCGGTCCCCGGAGGAGCTCCTCTTCCTCCTCCGCCGCCGCCGCCTCCTGCGCCTCCGCCGCGTACTCCTCCGTCGCCGCCTCCGAGGTCTCCCACCACTCGCCCTCCGAGGTCTTGAAGAACTTCAAGGAGATCCGCCGCCTCCGGATCGAGCTCCCCGCGGGAGAGCTTGGGATCGATGACGGCGTTCTCCTCAAGTGGAGGGCCGATTTCGGCTCCACACTCGACAGCTGCGTCATCCTCGCCGCATCCTCCATCTCGCCCAAATCCACAAATCCTAACCCTAACCCTACCTCCCATGACGCCTCCTGCAGCGGCAGCAGCAGCAGCGGCAGCGCCGACGACAATGGAAACATCCCCGAATCCTTCTACACCAATGGAAGCCTGAAGCTTAGGGTTGTATGGACCATCAGCTCCCTGATAGCTGCCTCCGCTCGCCATTACCTGTTGCAGCCGATAATTGCTGATCACGAGACGCTTGAAACCCTGGATCTGACGGACGCGGACGGGCAGGGGGTGCTGACGATGGACGCTTCGCAACTGCGGGAGCTGCGGGTGCGGCCGGTTTCGGTGTCGGGAACCTCACACCGAACCCTCATGCCGGCGCTCAGCATGCGGCTGTGGTATGCGCAGCACCTGGAGCTCCCTGGCGGGATGGCTCTGAAAGGGGCCACGCTTGTTGCCATTCGGCCCAGCGAGGAGCGCACCAGGGAAGGGGGAAATGGCCCTCTGGGCTCTTCGGATGGGTGCTGGGTCGCAAACGCCTTTGAGGAACCGTACAGGAGGGCGGTGA
This sequence comes from Ananas comosus, assembly GCF_001540865.1. Taxonomy (NCBI): domain Eukaryota; kingdom Viridiplantae; phylum Streptophyta; class Magnoliopsida; order Poales; family Bromeliaceae; genus Ananas; species Ananas comosus. The sequence goes on along the minus strand of NC_033627.1, from coordinate 2,060,330 downwards.
GGATGCTTATGAAACGGAGGATGTACTGCCTCGAGATGAATTCCTTCTGAGCCAAGGGAACAACATCGGACAAAATAGATCCCAAGAGGTATTTTTCCACTCTTCTTTATGAGTTCGCCAACGATAATTCATATGTATGATGTTAGCTCTTTTGGGCTTGGGTGTAAGGAAATAGTGTTCTATAAATTTTTTTTTGGATAATGCTTATCTCAGGGTGGAAGTAACTTTTTATGTTTGAGGTTAATTTATCCATTGTAGATTGTAGATGTTCATGTTTTATGGATAAAAAATAGCAGTAAGGGGCGGTATTATAATTGTATTTATGTGTTTTGGTTAAATAGGAACCACATCTAAGGGACGAAAGTAGACAAGTTAAGACAATGAGAAATAATATGATGGCCATAGGCCTAACCGGATTCATATTTGATATGGCAAGAGAGGGAGAGTAAACAAAGGACAACCATACAAGCAGTGAAGAAAGCTCTGAAGGTCCTTGGTTTGTTGCGGAATGTAGTTCTAGACAGAGTTGGATGTGGGATTTATGTGTGAGGCTGAAGCTTCTGTAATAGTGTCATTTCAGTAAAGTTGTTACAGGAACTTCAATGTAGAAAATAAGTTTGGATAGTGGATAAGGAATTGCTTATGAGGATGGAGCTTCTGCAATAGTATTAGTTGAGAAAAGTTGTTCAGTATCTCTAAATAGCTTCCTACTAAAGCCACACGCTAAGGTATCTTCTGGTTTTTGGCATCCTGTGGCTTACTTTGGTGTCCCATCATAAACTTCAAGTTACATATCTCTTTGTTGCCAAGTACTTAGCTTCTACTTCTCAAATAGAAAAGCTGCTGGAAGGTTGGCCAAATTATGCTATTATTAGGTAATAGATTAGTGAGTGCTTATGTACTAGGAGACTCGGATGGCTGAAACATACAAAAATATCGTTTGGGTGTCCCAGTTAGCCTGTTGCATTAAAAGGACTTCTGGCCAATGAGAGAGAATGTTGAAATACATAACTTGTATGTGATAGTTTTGGTCCTTTTGCATTGCTCTCTCTGTGTAGTGCTGGTTTCTCATTCTTAAACCTAGTAGGGGCGTCTTGGATTTCTCAAGTTGATTTGTAGGACCAGAATGCTGTATAATTTTGTGAGACTACCACGTCATCTGTCAGTGTTTTTAATAGCGGCTGCTATGGCCATTATAGCGGTTTTAATGAGTAAACGCTGCGCTATGATATTAAAAGCATAACATAGTGGACTGGAATCATAGCGGTCGTTCTTTCGTCTATAGCAGCCCCTATAGCGGGACAAAAAGGGGTTAATTTTGGACTTCAATTTTCTAAAGATTCGATTAGTCAGATCAGTCCTAAAATCAGTAAAATCCTTTGGAATTGTTCTAATGGAGGAAATAAAGTACTTAGTGGGTGCTGGAGAAAATATTCAATCATCTTTCTTACAAGAAACAAATGAGAAAATTAAGTTACTCGTGTGGAGAGAAAAGGAACATGGTGACAACATTAGTTTATTGGTGGCCACTAAGGATCATCGTTGCTACGAAGGATCACTATCCTAAAAAGAAACACTATTTGGAATATTAGTGTAAAGAAATTAAAAGTGTTATACTTCTATATTTAGAACTAAGATATTATTGCTATCATTTTTAAATACAAATGCAATTAGGAATATAAGCATTTAAATAATTTATTATAAATCCTGCAATGGGTTGATAATAGCCGCTATGGCGTCCTTTTTCCGTTATCTGCTTTGATACCCCTTGTATCGGCTATCCGCTACTAACAATCTTGATTTGTCACACAGTGGCTGTAAAATTTTGTTGAAGAGTTGTCACTCCTAGTGCTTCTAAGTTGGTTTTGATAATTTGTCCCTCTTGTGTATGACTTCCAAGTTAAAATTATCTTCCTTTTTCCAGCGGATACGCTATTGTGATTAACCATTTCTTTTGGAAAAATCAGGCTCATGGGATCTTTCTCAAGAGATGGGGAGTAGAAGTACAACTAGAAGGGAAGGATAACAAATATAAAAGCTGGTCTTTGTCACTCCGCCGGAGTAGCAAACTCGCTTCTCGTTCTCGTGACTGCTTCTGTTATATATTTACTGAAGAGAAGTCCTGTGTATTGCCATGTTGTCTGTGAGAGGTAATGTTCTTCAGTTCTAATAGTTCGCCTTAATCATGTTGGTTTTATTAGTGCAACCTGGGGGCAAGTCCTCGTTTTGGAAAAATCCTAAGCACCTTGGCGTGTGTATAATGTGAGAGATCAGCTGTATCATCAAAAGGAGACATAATGTTTGTATCTGGTGCAGTAGCATATGCTCATATACGGTGATCTATCTACATAGTGCTACTAACCTTTTATGGAACTCGAAACTTTTAAATCCAAATGTCCTATACTCATAATGTGACTTCAACTGTTTCTTGTACGTCTTGCGGGAGTTTCAGTTCAGAATGTATAAATCCATCTTACCTCTGTGTTAGTGCCTTGTTCATTTTCATCCGTGGTACATGATTGAGCTGTTACGTCGAAATATTTTCGCAAATTTCTGTTGTTTGGGTAATACAAGGGTCAGCTGATAAGATTGTCGATTGGATGTGCTTGAAATTTTCTCTTAATTCTTTTCGTTCGTGCAAACATAATTCACTTGTTGACTGAATGATGAATCGTCTTTTTCGAAGGCTTGGAGGTGAATTGTACAGATGTATTGAAGTGTGTGCGGAGGCAACTGCAAAGATGGACTCAGAGAAACAGTGGTTGATGCTACCGGGGAAATGAAGCATCTTTATTTATTCCTTGTTGCTGATTGACAAAAACTGGAAGAAAACAGAACAATGCTTAAAAACAAATATATAAATAAATGTGCCAGTGGCATGCTTGGTCTTGATCTTTAGCGGATAACTCTAAGGGTGCGTTTGGTTCGCGCTATTTTTTAAAGATTCCTAGTAATCCAATGGGAATAAAAAAATATGACGGTGTTTGGCTAAACGCACTAAGTAATTTAGTTGATAATATTGGATTCACTTGGGAATAAGATTCACCCCAAAATACTAATTTTATTTTTTTGAGGGAGGGTGGGTATCCTCATATTAATGGATTGGGATAATCATAATATGTTTAATCTCTTTCTTTCTTCTTACCCGCCGGCTAATTGATATTATTTTTCTTTACACTCTAATCTTATATCTCTCTCTAAACTTATTTTTCTCTCTAAAATTCAACTTTTTTTTCTCTCTCTAAACTAAGCTTTCTCTCTCTCTCTTTCTAAAATTTCAACTCTCTCACTCTCTCTAATTTCGACTATATTTTTCTTTCTATTTTTTTAATAATTAAATAAATAAATAAATAAATTGCTCTCTTTTTTGTAATATTAAATAACATGGTTAATTAATATTACCGTGCGAACCAAACACAGGAATTCCACATTCTTAGTAATAGAATGAATAGGAATAAGATTCTCGGATATCTTTTATTCCTAGTAATCTTTCATAACGCGAACCAAACGCACCCTAAGCATCATCTCTCTTGTTGGATAGTGTATTTGTATTTAATCATCTTGTGCTATATTTGTTATACTTTTTTAAGTATCATCCCATTGTTTCTATTTTATTACAACCTCACAAATACACAGTAGAAATGGCACGGAATGCTCGTGCTTCTATTATGTACGAATATGTATTTTGAGTGAGTCTGCGAGTCCGCATGTCATTTATAACATGTCGTAAATGAGAGGTTATAACAGTTGAAACATCTAAGCAATGACGTAAAACCAAGTGTCAAAACGCCAAATAAAGCCACAGATTAGTCGATCTAAGTCATCAGCCTCTAGAAGATATTGGTTAGGGTAATAAATTATCCGTGCATCTGGAGATAACATCACAGTATCAGAGCGGCCAGCGGTTGTAAAAAGATTGGTCGGAAATCTGCTGTGTCAAAACTGCTGCTTCTGAAGAGATGCCTTAACAGATAAGATATCACAAGCTTAAACTAAAGCTGTCCAAAATATTCGATATACCATACTCGACCCGGATCCTATCTGAACCCGAACCGGACTCGATAAAAAATAGATAGTATACGGGTAAAAGAAATTACCTATTAAAGTTAAATGGGTGATTTTTTTAGACCCGACCAGTACCCGTCTTAAAGGGATAGTACACAGATAGTCACTAGCCAAACCTGCTCAAATAGGCCCGACGGATATATTAGTAACTTAAGTACCCAGATCCGGACCCAACCCGAAGTTACAAGAGTAAGGTATATTTTTTTTTTTCTAACCATTTTTATTTAAGGTACGGGTATAGTATATTAACTATCCAGACCCGACCAGGTCCACGGACACCTTTAGCTTAAACTAACGAAGCCGCAGCTTCATGGCGCTTGATGAGTGCCACTTTGTTTTGTTCACAGTAACAATGCAGCAACAAAAGGAAGTTATTGCACAAAACTATTTAAACCAAATAAGAAAATAAATGAGACAGCACAATCCAAATGGCATCCAAATTTGCTAGAGAAGTAGGATACAAGAGCATTAAAACGGCCTCATTATAGGGTCCATACATGATGATGAAGAAGCACGAGACAGTTTAGCCGTTATAATCGGTAAAAAAAAAAAATAAAAAGTCCATTACTCAAACCAAAGACAGAAAAAACCATCCATCCGACAAATGATGAATGCAAATCATGAGAGCAGAGGAAAATAAATACCACAGTACATATAGTCGAAGTCATAGCAAGTCCATTTGATAAAAAACAATCAACTCGATTCCGATGCCAAATGCTGGAAGAGGCCTGGCCATCTTCAATTCCTGTCACACAGTTGAATACTCGAGGTCAAAAGTGTAAGTGACTAAAACACATACTGCCACATTGATATTAACTAATTCGAGTAATTCACCACAAAACTTTAACAGAGCAGCAGTCGCATGGTGGGTGTTCTCATCAGTGCTGGCATTTGGGCGTGTGGGATGAGCTAGGAAGACTATTACATTAGAAAATTGACCAGCATACAGCAAGTTTGAACACCAGCAGTGTTGAATGTTTCCACACCAAAAAAGGCAGATCACATAATGCAGTCTTCCTTATACTTTTTTTCTTTAGAATAGAGAATGTAGTATGTATCATGCTTTGGTAATGGTGAAATTGAGATTAACAAGGGAACAGCAGCAGCATACCAGCCTTCTATAAGAAGTGAATTAAGAACGGCAATTATGGAGATAGAAGCTGAAAACTTGTTCAGAAAAGCCCTTGAATATCAATTTTGTTTGGACCACTGGAGGCATGTAGCAATGCCAAACCGATATTATTGAAGCAGGGAATGGTTTAATAATGTAGTTGCCATGTTTAGTGTTCGGATACGTGTAAGCAAAATGCATAGATCATTAGAATTGAATGTTGTGAATAAAGCTAGACGTGCAAATTTTAGAAACATTTCAAAATTCTGTTTCATGCAAACAATAGCATCAATGACGAGCAAAATAATTCCTTAAAACAAAGATAACGTCAATACAAGCTACACCACCACCATATCGAAGAGTGTCTCGGAATTGACATATTTGAAGATTCCTCTTGATAGAAGGGCAGAAGGCTAGGAGATCTGCTATAACCAGGAAATTACTTTAATCAGAAAATAGCACAACTTTTCATAACTAACAAGGTTGCTTGGAGCATATACATGCTTACTTTAGATTAACTTAAATATTAGCGACACAAAACAAGCCAGATGTTGATGTAAAATCTTAATGCATTGATTCCTATTCACAAACTTATAACCTCGGCAGCCTCAAAATCTGTAGAAACTCAGGAGCGACCAATTTTACAAAGAGCCCACACTAGATTTAAGGTCGACAACTGAGGCTTAGAGCCCATAGATCTGATCCAAAGCAAACTTACAGATATTGTGATTCAGTCAACAACATGATGTATTCCACTGCTGATATTCCGTGTCTCAAATCTTTAATAAAAAGGAATTATGTGTTTTTAAGTATTCACGTGGTCGCAAAACCCAGCAACTTGCTCCAACTAAGATAGTTAGATGCCTTTGCTTTTAAGCTGCTACCCTACTCTTCGACTTCCCACCAGCAGAACCAAACATCCGATACAACCCTACACTTACTAAGCTCACCCCCACCATAAATCACTTTCAATGGCATCATTAGGCAGCTCAACACACCAGTTTTTACTATTTACAAGACCAAGCTTCGCACCAGACTAATCTCAATACGAGGACCTAGGAAGATTGATAGTACACCCACTCAGCGTTCCACTTAGACACGGGCATTTATGACGTTGTTTTGTCCTCTTCCGCTGTGCCTGCTCAAGCAACAGTATCAATCGCATGATAATGAATCATCAAAATCATCTTATCTTTTCTCTTAGTTTTTCTTCATTCTATAGAGAATAAGAATATAGAATTGCGATCTCTCACATAGGACTTCCACTATATTCCATCCATTTCATCAGTCTTTATCTTGAGCACTATCAACAACCTCAACATCCCTATCAAGACAACCCTAGACTTGTTCCTAAGAGACTACACCTAGCTTCCCCTATTCACACTCCAGCACAGGAGACCTGAAGCTTAGGGTAGCAAATCCATATTGCTGAGCGTAGATGCTGATAATGCTCATTTTGGTCACATCCTCACATCCTCATAACTTAGTGGATTCTCTTTAGCTGCCATATACTTGGTCGTTCTCCCAGTCAACTTAACAACCTCTAAAACTGTAACACTTGTCTCACTTGTTGGTGTGTTGTACTTACTATCAACCTCTTGTCTCACTTGTTGGTGTGTTGTACTTACTATCAACCATTTGTTGCACTACTGTTACTATTGCTGCAAGTATAGTAGCATCCTCAATCTAAAGCATAAAGGGGAAAAAAAAAAGAAGTAACAATGGCATGAGATCTGCTAAATGGAAAATATAAATAATCTAATACAAAACCCTGTAAAGTTCTAAACATTACAACATGAATTCAGGACATGCAACCAACAACTAGAAAATTATGACTTAAACCAACCTAAATCAATCAACAATCAATTATCAATATCGGTAAAAACATTAAAGATGTTAACACTAACAAAAATTCCTAAAGCACACAACAAGTACAAGAGAATTGCATTAATAGGATAACTATCTTACAAGGCAGGTAAAACTATGTAATCCTATGATGCAAATCATGTTCAATCCCCCAAAGTGGTGTCAATATGTGATGCGGATCTTATGGAAAACATAGTTTCATGGATTGAATGATATTATGATCACAAGAATGATTTTTACAACAATGCTAGCATTGGTGACTGCTCCACAATAGAAATCTTCAACCAAAGTGATGAACTTGACAAGAATGTCCAATATTTTCCTTGGTTCCATTATGTTATTATTTCTATCCAGTTTGTTTTCTGCCTCAGTCACAGTAAACCTTCATAACATATTGAACCTCTTCGTTCCTCCATGATTCCTTAACTTCAGATCCTTTTACGGGTTTTTTTATCTAGAACATTATCACTCTAGAAATACATGAGACATGGCATTCTAAATTCAAGTTGGTATCTTCAACTAACTCCACCAATCTTTTTCCAATTAATATCATCTTTTTAGATGTAGATTACTTTGTATGCTTTTCATCTGAATACCTTGACTTACTAAACTTTCGCAGATATTAATTAGAGAATTCCTCTCTGACTGTAATAATAATAATAATAATAATAATAATAATAATAAATCTAGTGTACGATAAAAATAACTATTTTCTCCGTTCATACAAAATGACTAAATTACTTCTATTAAATTCAAATAGGGTCAAAAATGTTATTTTACAAAAAAAATTTACAAACAATCAACCTTTTCTTATAGACAGGACTAAATGTAATAAAAATAAAAGTTTAGGAAGTAAAGTGCCCAAGTGAAAAGTACAGAGGCAATGTCCCAATGTTATGAGGATAATACAAGGGCTATCCATAAATTTTACTGTTAATTCATCTTTACTTTGATTAATTTTGTGTTCAAACAATTATTTCAGAACTTTGCAGATTGATTGCTTTTGCGGCAATTTGATTTCAAATCTAGAATTTGGTATTCCTTAGAACTTTGTTTATAACTTGTTAGTTAGATGGGCACACTTGAATATTTTATCAATTGACCTGTCAATTCATTTCAACAATTTTGTATTTGCCCGAAATAGCCTAGGTACATCTCGTTTTCGTTTTACCTAGTGTATTATATATATATATATATATATATATATATATGCACTTAATCGAGTTTTATTTATGCAAATACATACAATGAATTGTAAAGAGAACTTGAATAGAACGAGTTAGCACGCGAGCAAATTCAACTTCACATGCATAGAAAGATCACTATATATATCCTCTTACTTCACGACTCTAAGTTGTTAAGTTGTGAATGAATTTGAACCGAGACAGCATCTCAAGTTAAGAGCATTCGCAATCTACCAATCTACCATTTGCCACGACCCGGCTGCTGTACAGCTAGCGCTTGCTTTTTGAAACATTAGTCCTATCTTTGTGGAGCTCTGTTTATGCATGTATTTTTTCTTTTCCACAGTAATTTCTAAGTTCCAATACGAGCAAAACTAATACATTGTGGGAGGTCCTAAGCCACAGTGAACGACATATGATTGGCTTTGCGGGTCCGTAGTATTCCAACGTAATATGTAATGTAATGTAATGTAATATATATTATATACAAACACTAAAGCGCAGTAACTATTTGACACCTGGTGTGTGGAGGAATAAATGAAATTGTAAGAGTGCCTCAAGATGGACACTCGTCAATTTGCTCACCACCCCCTCTCCTTGTAATAGCGTGGGTTCCATCATTTCAAGTTAGACAAGCAAAGGGAATCAACCAAACATGCAACCTCGAGCAAACATATATATATATATAGAGAGAGAGAGAGAGAGAGAGAGAGTATATATATATATATATATATATATATATATATATATATATATATGATAGCAAACTCCAAAGCAATAAAAACATAGAAGGGCCAAAGAGCAGTCCGAGAAAATAGAGGAACAAAAATAAACTAATATATCATCTTAACTAATGATATCTAAACAGGAAATGCTTCTTACCAGCGTGGGGACGTCGAAGAATGGGGGCATCTACATGCCCTCCCATGTATTCTTCAGCTCTTCCCTTTGCCTTTGAGGTCCGCGTGCTTGTACCCGTCCCAGAGTTGGAGGCGGCCGTCGAACCCGGCTGCGAATGGGTTCTCTGCGGCGGCGGCGGCGGCGGCGGCAGGGGCTGGAGCGGTGGCGGTGGCAGCGCCGAAGAAGAAGGGTAGGTTTGATCCGTCAACCGGAGAAGAGAGCCTCTGTAGGTGCTGGTGGTGGTGGTGGTGGTGAGGCAAGTGAGGTGTTTGTGAATTGGACTGAAGGGTCCCCCTGTTCAAACCCGCAAGACCCGAGGTGGAGATGGAGAAGTTGAGGTTGTAGTCCGGAACGGGGATTAGGTGGTCCTGCAGGAAGGAGAACTGCTGCTGCATCTCCGGATGCTCCCCCGCCGCAGCCGCAGCAGCCGCGGCCGCCGCAGCGGCGGCGGCGGCGATGTTGAAGGGCACCATCCCCAGATGGGAGCTGTTTCCGAGATGGTGGGCCTGATGGGCGGAAAAGGCTGAGGAAAGTTGGTGGCTTTTCGGGGCGCCAAAGAGCCCGCCGACCTGACCGAAGTAATCGGCCGTGGCAGTGACGGGCGTTGGCGTTGGCGTTGGTGGCGGTGGCGGTTGTCGGATCTGCTTCTGGACGCAGTTGGGCGGGGGCGCGCCGGAGCTCGCCTGCGCCGCGGCGGTGAGGGCGCCGCCGCCGCCGGTGAGGAGCTCGGTGAAGGAGGTTTGGGAGCCGAGTCCCGGGTTGCTCACGCCGTGGTGGTGGTGGTGGTGGTGGTGGTGGTGGGAGGAGGCCACGTGGGCGCCCTCGTCCCTGTCGTTCTTGTCCTTGTCCTTGGCGACCCTCTCGCGCGCGCGCTCGCGCGCCTTGACCCGGTTCTCCGAGCGGGAAAGCGACAGGACCGAGCCCCTGCTGGTCTCCGAAGTGCTGCTGCACCCGGACTTGGTCAAGTGCTGCTGCTGCTGCTGCTGCTGCTGCTGCTGCTGGGAGAAGACGTCCTTCTCTTCGGCGTCTACGTCCGCGTCCGCGTCCGCGTCCGCGTCGGCGACCACCTCCTGCTTCGGAGGGTCGGGGAAGGAGCTGTCGAGAGAAGGGAGCTCGTTAATGGCGGCCGCGGCGGCTTTGATGAGCCACTCGATGGCCTTGCTGGGCTGGTCGTAGCCGAGGCGATCCTGCAGGTCGTAGAACTGGATAGCGGTGGAGACGGAGAGGCGGACGCGGCGGTCGCGGAGCCCCTTCGCCGTGTACACCTTGCTGTGCCGATCCTTCCCCCCGGACGCGCGCGAGACGCGGTAGATTCGCGACGACGGGTGGTGCCACGACACCAAGCCGCGGCTTTCTCCGCCTCCGCCTCCGCCTCCGCCTCCGCCTCCGCCGCCGCCGCGCTTCCTCTTCGCGTCGCCCTCGTCCTCGTCGCGGCGCGCTACCTTGGATCCGACGCTGGTGGGGACGGGGCCGTTGCCGAGCCGAGAACGCTTGCTCGCGTGGTTCTCCCCCACCTCCATCCCGCTCTCATGCCTCTCCCCACGAGCCAAGATTAGGGTTTCCACCGGCCCTCTTCTGTATCTACCACCTCCTCTCCCTCTCTCCGACCTCTCCTTTCTTATCTCCAGCTGTATCACCTTTCTCGCTCTCTTTTTGGGGACGAGGGAGGAGGCGCGTTGCAGAAGCGGCAGAAGCAGCAGCAGTAGTGGCTAAGCTAGGGTTTTTTGGCGAGGGTCGGTGGACCTGTCCTTTTGCATTGATGACGATATTCACAGTTGCAGTACTAATACACTGAGATAAAAAGAAAAAGGAGAAAAGAGTGTGAGAGAGAGAAAAAAAGGAGGCACCTTTGGACGCTCGAGATGGCGTTCGCGCGCGTTCTCTCTCCCCCTCAGCTTTCCCACTGCCCTATCACACACACAACCTGGAGAGAGAGAGAGAGAGAAAAAGAGATGAGCACTTCAACTCCTACCTACTCCCCCTCTCTCTCTCTCCTGTAAGCTTTAGCTGTTCACTTCGCGGGGAGAGAGAAGGGGGGGGGGTGCGTGTGCAGAAACCAGCTTTGCCCACGGCGTGAGGGCACGAATTTGAATTCAACAGAAAGATGGGAAAAGCAAACGTAGAAAGCCAAAGCAAAACACGAAAAAAGCACAAGAAAAGAAGCAAAGCCCCTCTCGGGGTTCCTGAGCTCTTTAAGCACGAAATCTCGCAAGAAAAGGATCAACAAGAACACGCCATCGCCATCTTCTTTTCGCCAAACAAGAATCTCACCTCGATCGAGAAGAAACCTCCGATCTACGCCGTTCTCGTCCCAGTCCCAGATCCACGCCAAAAGGCAACTGAGACTTCAACAATTGCGATCTCTCCCTCGGCCTCGAAGCACCGCCGATCCACCCGCATTACGCTTCCTCGCCCCTCTTCGTCCGTCCCCTCCGCATTGTTGAAGGGGAGTCGTTTCTAAGGTAAGCAACCCCGTACACTATCCCCGTTCTCTACGCCCCCCTCGGACAAGATTCCGCCATTACCGGCCCTCGATCTCCCCCTCCGCTCCGTGATCTCCCCCCGATAGAGAGAGAGAAAGAGAGAGGAAGAGGACGCGAGAGCTTAGGGTTTTGCGAGGGCGGAGAAGGGCGAGAGAGAGAGAGAGAGAGAGAGAGAGGGGGAGGTGTGGGATGTGTTGGAGCTTAGTAGAGTTTTTTAATTATTTATTTATTTTTTTAAGGGGGGAGAGAGAGAGAGAGAGAGAGAGAGAGAGAGAGAGAGAGAGGAGAGGGAGAGCTCGAGGATCGATGCCCTAGGCGTTCCCATCTGAGCAATCACCGAGCTTATCGGGAAAGGTCAGAGACACAGCGCCGTCCCCTCCCGCTTTATATAGTGGAATCCCCTCCAAATTCCCCCCTCCACTTCCCATTTATTCACGGAACTGCCACTGACCCTCATCTACATAAATATTATCTTTTAACTGTTTAAATATTTAGACTACAATGTTTTCACAATATTAGTATATAATAAAAATAGTAAGTAAATTCATAGCATCTTTTTAGAGTTATTTTGTTATTTTTTTCATGCTCCAAAAAAAAAAAAATCCAAACACTGCTTTTGTAAGTATAAATTATATTTTAGACATTGTTTGGTTGGGGGATAAAGTGGGAATAGACCACTTTATCCCTCTAATTCATCCAAACACTATAAGAGGAAGTGAGTTTATTTTATTCCCCTCTTAACGGGTTATTCTAGAATAACCCGTTAAGAGGGGAGATTTGTTGTTCCACCCTTTTGGTGGAATAGCAAATTTTTCTCTTTATACCTCTACTAGTTTAATAATAAAATATTATTAATTAATATATTATATATATTATTTTATTAACTAATTAGCTAAATTAAAAATTAACTAATTTAATAATAAAATATTAGCTAAATTAATAATTATTTATTAGCATGTTTATGCAATAACTAATATTTTTATTGATTAATAAATTAATATTTTTACCAACATAACTAATTAAATAATTAATTAATTAATTAATTTACTAATATATTAATTTATTAGCCTAATTTGTTAACTTATTAAATTATTTATAGTTATATAATTTATTAATTAACAGTACTCATGGTTAATTGATTAATGATTAATTAATCTGGTAATTAATGTATTAATTAACATTTATGATTATCTAATAATATTCATGATAAATTAATTTTTTAAAATTATAAATTTGATATTTTAAAATTTTAAAATTTAATTTTGATTTTTAAAATTTAAAAGTTTATATTTAAAATTTTAAAATATAAATATAAAATATAAAAATTCTAATTCTAATATAAAGAAAAGAATAATATTATTATTTTTTATTTATAACTACCCACTTTAATTCTTATTCCATCTTACCTAACCAAACGCTATTTTTCTTATTTTCAGGAATAACCCAATTTTCATCCAAACGCAAAATTGATCTAATCTCCGCTTATACCTCAATTTATACCTATCCCCGGAATACCCACTTTTTGCTTATTCTCGAACCAAACGATACCTAATAGTATAAAATCACAGTGCCTTTGCTAGTCTAAATATTTTGGAAATAAATAAGTAAACTTTAATATAATTAGATTGGTCATCTAACATTGTATTTGTTTCTATCTCTAAATACAAAAAATATATATATATTGTCAAAATCTACAAATATTCAATAACTATATTAAAAGGTTCATGCAATGTTACATCAAATAACAAAATAATTTTTTTGTCCGCACATCTAGTCAGTAATACACAAACCATTTTTAAGGTAAGTGATAAAAAATTTGGCGATTAATTGTTTCACATTTTAAGCTATATTTATTTTTTAAAAAGTATGATAGTTCGAAATTGGTGTTTTGTGTTTTGGGCACGACGCGTGATCGTTTCTACGCCACTCCGCCGGTGATCTAGTGGAACGGCTCCGTAACAGGACATCATATTCGACGTAATTACATCTGTACCCTTGCTGCTGTGCAAGATAAAATTGGAACATTAGAGAGCTTTATGTTAAGATCAATTAACAAATACTTAAGTAATTTGATTAAGCAAGAGAGTTAATGATGCTTCTCCTATATGTGTATGAAGGGATATTAAGTAATTTGCTTCTAATGAAACATCATGATGCATATATACTAAGCTACTGAATGGCTAGGAATTCGAGAGAGAGTGCTTAGAATATGGCTCAAATATTAATTCGCCGTATAATAAGAGCTCTAGAGCTGTTCAAATAAGCATTTTATATTTCACTTTATTTTTTATTTATCAAATACGAAACTGTACAGAGTTGAAAGCTCAACAAAATAGGCATTTATCCTTAACTTCTCGTAGAGGATTAGTAGTGAATGTACTAATCAAGTGAGGATTAGAAAGAGTTTGAAAGATCAATTAATCATCGAGATGGTCGCTTGGAGCCACTACATTTAAACCAAGAACTAATTAGAGAAAAACATTGTAGAAGGCTTTGCAGGATCAAGCTAGATACTTGGTGCTTATTTTGCTATGATTTCAACGTCAAAATGTTAGAATGTCGTTTTGTCGCACCAAATGATTTGATGTAAGATCTGTTGTTATAAGCAGATTAATTTGATCTACGAACAAAATGAAAGGTTCACTCACTGGGAAGAGATTGCTAAATCCATGAAGGAATATGTTAGTTCAAATCTCTTTATAGACCTCGGTGTTCGATTTTTCTTTCCCTTGTGTTCGTTTGTGCTCCTCTAAATTTATGCAAATTTCATATAAATATTAAAAAACCTTAGTTATAAAACTGTCGGCGAAAAAAAAAGAAAAAAACTGTACACAAAATTAATACAAGTTGAACAAAGTACTTAATACGATATTTGGTTGCTTGTAGGAGAATAGGACTTAATTTGAAGCATCACAGTATTGTCAATTGTGGTGTCTTTCACATGGCATGCTCCACTCATTTAGACTCGACATGAGATTACAAGTGAATGGAATAATTTTCGCCTTTTTCCTCCATTAATAATGCATCCATAACAATACATATATCTAACCAATTTTTATAAAGCGGTTCAGAAATAATTTTAGCATGGCGAGTGGTGCTAATTAAACTTAGCAATTTACTATCGAAGAGGAAGAGATCATTTAACACGAACTTTAATATCGTGTTATCCAAAATATCGATCAAATTGAAAATGGCCCATGAATATATTCATATGCTTAACAGATTTAATTGGTTGTAGGCATTAACTTGATGGGATTTTTAATATCTTTAAAAGACACGCTAACCAAAAAAAAAAAGATCAACTATTTAATCATCACGGATCTTCAAATATGAGGAATAGTAAATGATGACATAAACTTGTGGAATGGTTTCAGAATAGTAAAGAAAAATGGCACGAGAAATGAACTATCATGCTTTTGCGTTAAACAATCTTTCTTTTGTTAGTGCACTCTTTTACTGAACCAAGGCACAAGCATGAAAGCAATCTTATCATAAATTCCATCTCTCTCTCCTTTAATTCTCGAATCTTTCTTGAATCCTTACCATATTTTTTCATAAGATACAGTTACCACATGCTCTCCATCATCATCATCACGCCTCCCGCCCCGACTATCAAAATCTCGCCCCGCCTCCCGTCCCGAATTCGTAACGTGTTAAAAAATATATTTCATAATCCGCCTGGCCTCATAACCCGCCTTCCGCCGGTGCTCCGAATCCGTCTCACCAGCTAATATTTTTTATAAAATTATAATATTATTAAATATTTTGTACAATATAAATTAATACTTTTTAATAATATTATATATATAATTAACAATATCAATTATAAAAATAAAAAATATCAATCACAATTCAAAACAAAAATTCAAAAATTTTAAATATATGAGAAATGATAGCACTAACTTATTTGTATTTTAAATTTTTTGTAAATATATTATTTTTAAGAATATTTTTTAAGAACATAAATGGTTTTCAGGGCGGGTCAAAATGAATCCGTTTCGAATCATAAAAATTACATCGTTTTCCGTCCCAAATTCGTTTATTTTCTTTTTTTTTACTATTCCATTCGAGACAGATTGGGACGGGAGCTCCACCAACCCGGATGAGTTTGCAACCCTAATATAGCCCCTACTCTTGTGAAATTATTGCCTGCATCATAAGTATGGTATGTCGCACATTAATCAGTCCTCAATAACATCAAATACTAAAAATTGTTACATATATTCAATTAATGTTAGAGATTGAGGCTTGATTAATCGATGGTGTATAGATGTATAGATGCACTGGGATCTAGCACTTAATTAATTAAATTTCTTTCCCTAGCTACCTTGTTAATTAAGATGAACTTGGACTACATTGATGAGAAATACATGCATGTTACATGAGTAATTGTGTAGATCATAATACCGCTCAAAAACATCTTTCCCCATATGCACGCATTGTAAGCCATTAGTTGATCATCTTTTCCTCTCCTCTCATTAATATAGTGATAATAATCGTTACATGCTAACACTATATTTCTAACGAACAAATCAGAGGAACAACCACAGACATCGAAAAGCAAAAGTGTTATAATTTAAATCACACAAGGTGGTCGAATAAATCAGGCTATATCGCACGAAATAGCAAGTGACAAATGATTTGGTGGTTGATACCCGAGGTCCAAAATTTGAATCCTAATTAATTCACATTCCGGACTAAACTTATTTCTAAATAAAATAAACGAAGCGGATAGTGTTGCTACCTATCTCTCAAAAAATATATCGCACGAAATATTTCCAAGCATAATTCGAGGGAAAAGGAAAGCGCGAAAGTGGAACTACCACCCACATGCAGGGAGAGAATGAGATCATTTCAAAGTGATCGACACTGCTCCGATCGAGTGTAACCAGCAAGGAAATTAAATTAAATAAAAGAAAGAGAGAGTGCGTTCACATAATTTCATGTCTCCTGTACCCTCTTTTAATCATGGATACTGATCACTTTGTGTTGCATGCAACTTGGGCCCATGCATGTGTGGGTAGTGAATTATCAAAGCATCCTCTCCATTATCCTTTTTGTCACTCATTTACGAATAGAGTACTCTATGACAACTGTTTTGTACAAGTAGAGTCATGGAATCATAGAATCATAGCATCCATTTGGGATTCTTTTGCAAATAAAGATCACTATACATGTAGTTGGGTAGAGCATTAGATCCATTATAACCTATAATGTAGATCCGCACTATTATCATTAAGGGTAAACTTCATATACTATTTCTGTACCTTATAGTTTAAAGTGTATCAAGTTAGTGTCCTTTGTTTTTATTTTTATCTTTTCGTCAGTTTTTCCGTTAATATTTTGTTAAATTATATACAAAAAACTTCAGATACTTCACCTATGTTTATCAAATATTCACTTTAGTGCCCTTTAGTTTTAACTTTGTCACTGATTTAATGAAAAAAATTACTGGAATCGATAATATAAAGATAAAAATAAACCACAAAATACTAAATTGATATATTTTAGACCACATAATATTAAAATGAGAAAGTGTGAAACTTTAGGGATGCTATTTGAAGTTTTTACTATCATTAATTCCTCTTCCAAAGATTATAGTGAACTAATATCAGCTATTAATTAACACAAATACACTAGGATGTTTTGTTATAGGAGTAAAGTTACCGACCGTTAAGGGCTCGTTTGGTCTAGTCGGGGGTGTAATATATATATATTTAAAAAAAGCCACTTGAAAAGTACTATTTGGATAAGCATAAGTCCACTTACGTACAATAGTTTTGATCTGCAACAAATTCAAAAGCATCCAATTAGAGTACTTTTCGCTTAGAATTTTAATTAAGTTACATGAACTCTAAACCTTTTATCTACCAATTAAGCATTTTATTAGAAATGGTTGTATCTAAAATTAGAAACAAAAGTGTGATCAAGTTAATGGGCTCTAAATGATGAAAGTATATTCAGAGCGCAACGTAGATAGTGATCATAAATAAAGTAGTTAGTTAACGAGCGAGGCGTCAGCAATCACAAAATAGCAATTTATAGTTTGTTGAACCAAAAAAAAAAAAAAATTATGAACAATCAACACCATGGGTAGTTAATTAATTTTTTTAAAGTTTTCTTTCATCCATATAATTTGTTTTAATTGGCTAAATAAACAATTCATAAAAGCTACTATTAGCCTTTGTTCTCTTAGTTCAGGCGACATTAATTGATCATAAATTCATAATCCGTTTCTTAATTAAAAAAGTGGATATGGCCAATCTTCAGATAAGATCTCTATCTACATCTTTTAATCTTTTTTTAAGTTAACAAACCCTAGTCTTATAGTCCTTGACCATATAAAATAAGTTATCCGGGCATTTTTATCGTACAATTTGTGGACCGTAAAGTCTGGTCCTTTGATACGCACAAGCGTCCATTATTTTAATCCGACCCCTTTCTCATATATATATATTTTTGTGTTTCCCGATCCCGATCCACGGCGTGTGTTGTCTCTCGGTGGCCGGCCACGGAGGGAGAGCCCTTCGAGATCGGCGAGGGGGCGACGCGTGTGCGGATGCGCGGCGTCTTGCCGGAGAAAAAGCGGCCAAAAAGTAATGGCGATGCCGGTACCGGCAATGCAGCAACATCAGAAGGAAATTCCCCAGAGTGGAGTGGGGTGCTGCATGGATAGGACAGTGTGCTCGTAAATACACGGAATATAATATTATTTTTTTATTTTTTATAAAATTAAAAGAGAGGAAAAAGAGGGATCCTTTGGAACTTAATTATGGCGCAACAAGTGGGTTTAATTAACGTTGCTAATTGCTTCTTTGCTCGCCACTTGTTGGATTGCGATTGGATGTTCGAAGACACGTTTCGCCGTGTGAGTGGATGGTATGCTTGAGACAGGCTTGTTTTTAAATAAAAATTAATTCTCCTTCGACTTTAATTGATCTTGTGATTTACATTATTTGAGTTACCCTATTTTTATTGATGAATTATCGATTCGTGATCTAAGCAATTTTTTAGTTTTAACTTGACTGACTTGGATAATTTAAATTAAAATAGATCAGAATTGATGGAGTGTTATTAAAAAGCAATTCACAGGCCTAACTTTGCATGATTTTGTTCTTTTATTTGTATTAATTATTGGCACTATTTAGATGTGGAAATAATTGGTACCAAGATGTGTGTGTGTGATTGGAAACTGAAATTTTGAGTTTTAATATTTGAGAGGTCTTATAATGTTCATAATTTTGCTGGATAATATATTTTACCTACCAAGTAATTTAATTTGTACCGAAAAAAATAGTTCGAGAGGTTAAATATGATATTATTTGTCGATATTTGATCGCATATCTCATCTTCTAAATACTGTGTGCTTATTGATTACATTGAAAAAAAAAAGATCACATATATTCATGCATCTAAACAGAGTCTAAACGAGCTGAGCACGTGCTCAATTTAATCTTGTACATAGAAGGGATTCGATTAATCATTAGTGGCCTGGGCTCATATATTCTAGGCCCATAAGATCACGTGTTAGGCCAGAAACGCTTGCATGGACCTGGCCCATCCGGGTCACCTCCTCCCCTGCCATCTCGACCGTTGAATCCCTCCTTTCTGAATACGCGCCCAACTCTATTTTGAAGAACCTAATAGGCTTTGTACCTTAGTTCTCATCTAAGCTTTTTTTTTGTTTTTGTTGAAATGTTTGTAATTGATTACAAACACAATGCATTAACTCAAATTCAGAGCACTTATACACCTGAATTGTTTTTGATTTTCTCCGGCCGTTTAGCGCAGAACCTGAAACTCAGTTCCCATTGCTCTAGCATCTTCTCGACCTCCTCGATCGGCAGCCCCTTGGTCTCCGGCACGAAGATCAGCACAAAGAACAATGCAACCAATGATAGCACGCCGAAGATCATGAATGTCCACGACGTCCCGATGGCCTGCGTCAGCGACAAGAAAGATTGTGCCACAATCAGATTAGATATCCAGTTTGCGGTAGCCGCGATGCCGCCGCAAACACCGCGGTATCTCAGAGGATATATCTCCGAGTTCACGATCCACGGCACGGTCCCCATCCCCGGGGAGAAGAATATGATGTAGAGAGCCAAGCCAATCAGCGCTAGCCATCCGTATCGGCTCGGACATCCCCTGGTGTACCACAGCCGGCCTTCTCCGTGGCATAGGTCCTTCACCGTCGAATTCGAGATCAAACATGCTCCAGGAAATAGCTGCAGTTGAGTTTCTGTATAATTCAGTTTCTGACACTTAAGACTGCAACTCATGAGACCTTGAAGTTTGAGAATGGTTACCTTATTAGTTCCAGAAGCGCAAAATCCGCAGTCGGGGGAGGAGGCTTTGAGGCATCTCATGCAATCCCACGGAGTCGTCGCCGCCGCACTGTAACCAGGGCAGGTATTGCCCGCGAAGTGTGCGGTCTCCGACCGACTAACACTCGGAGAGTGTGAAGTGGTCTCATGGAAAACTGCTGACAGAACAGCAAGGGACATGACAACACCACATAAGCTGATAATAAGCAGCTTCTTCCTTCCTGTTCTGTCAATGAAGTAGATACTGACTATAGACCCCATAGCATTTAGCCCGGACGTCACGAGGGAGAGCGCGAGCGCGGTTTGGTTCGATGCGAACCCGGCTAATTGGACTATGGTAGGGCTGTAGTACATTACCGTGTTTATGCCGACGAATTGCTGGAAAACCTGAAGCCCAACTCCTGCAACTAGCCCTCTCCTCACTGTTTTTGTTTTGAACAGCTTGACGAAGCTGATCTTTTCTGACGACTTGTTCTCTTCGATTTCTGCCTCGACTGATTCTCTGAGAGCTTGGATCTCCCCTTCGACCTCGTCAGGCGGGTATATTTTCCTTAATATTGCTTCAGCTTCTTCTTCCCTTCTCTGAATTAACAGGAATTGGACAATATATATTTAATACGTATTCGAATCTAGGTACCTACCTACAAGCGGTTACTATCGAATATAAATAGTGAAACTTTCACAAAACCTTTCTGTAAAGCCACCGAGGAGATTCGGGAAGAAGCAGCATCAGCACAAACTGAACTAGAGCTGGAACTCCTGCAATGCCAAGCATCCATCTCCAGGTTCCTGGCGCCTGAAAGAAGAACATATTTCTGCATCATAAGATTTCGCTTCGTTTTCAGAAGATCAACAGCTCCTCAACTTTAATTTGTCTATTTGGTTCGAGTTATTTCTGTTGTGTTTCATCAGATTACTGTCGGTTTTGTTAGTTGTGAGCTGTTGATGGTAACTGAATCTACGGTTACTTCGCGAGAAATTTGATAGGCCTTATTTTTGTTGTTCCTTACATTTGTGAAGGCTAGATTGATGAGATAGGACAGAAACTGGCCTCCTGTGATGAGGAAGCCATTGGTGCTGACTAGTGCTCCTCGGACTCTTGCCGGCGAGGCTTCTGATATATAAAGCGGGGAGGTCATCGACGCCATGCCGACGCCGAGGCCTACGAATACACGGCCGACGATGAGGAGGGCCGGGTTAGGAGCAGAGGCCATGATCACCGCCCCCACGAAGAATAGGAAATCTGCAACCAGGATCGAGGCTCTCCGTCCAAATCGGTCGTTCGCCCATCCTCCAATCGCCGCTCCTATGATCGCGCCCGCCACTGCAGTGCTCACTATACTCTCCTGCATATATAAAATTTTCCACCATCAACATAGATGATTTGCAAAAATTAGAATTAATTCATTCCTTGAGACCTTCTCTGTTTGGAAATTGTAACATTTGTCTTTGTAATGTGCTTTCGCAATAGTTTGAAGAGAACCTAGTAAAACAGTTTTCTGATGAATTTGGCAACAACACAAAGATCGCCGCCGGTTTGTTAAAAGAGTAATAGAGATTGGTTAAACAACTGTTGGGTGTACATAATTTTCTAGAACTTAATCTATGATACTGATGAACCTACTTATTAGCAGGGCCTTAACAGTTGCTCAACAGTGTGATACAAAATTTACACTTCTACATACTCTTATTAAAGTTAGACTAGGCATGTAGAGTAAGTTGCATACAACTAATTTCTGCAGTATCCTTTGTATGAAACAGTTTGCTTCATAAAACAACAAACTGAAACATAATGCTGAGATCATCTTTGACACCAAAGAAACAAAAAAAAAGGAAAACTGGAAGGAAACAGATGTATTCATTACCTGCAGCCATGTCTTCTTGTCGACTGAAGAGAAATCATCGCGAATGTAAAGCAGAGCACCAGAAATTACTCCTGATCGAATCAGAGGGCCATCAAACAACAACATTAATGCACTGAGATCACTTCAACTAACAGCTAATTGTAAGTTATTTTCTTAACTTTTTGGTCAGATGTTGTTGTACAACTGCTTCTTTGTCTTGTAAAATTATTGAGTTGCTTTTGCAGTGAACTTTGTGTTTCATATATGGTGTCAGTTTTCAGACTATTGTATGAATCACAATGAAATCCTCAAAAATAGCAGAGTCATTTATTTAAACCAAAAAAGAATTAAAAGGGGGCTTCTCTTGAACTAAACAGTAGATACAGGAAAAAGTTATTACCAAGTTAACATCCTCTATTGCATGTAAAAAAAGCATTTACCAGTATCATAGCCAAAGAGGAGGCCTCCGATTCCGGCCGAAAATGCGAGGCGAAGAACGTATGGATTCCTCCATGAAAGAGAGAAGCACTCTCGAAAAGCCGACGCATCGGCCTCATGAACTCCACCTTCCATGGCCTTCTCCTACTAAAAGACCCTCAAATGAGCATACCATGCAACAAGATATACACATAAAGAAAGAGATAAAGAGAGAATTCCTAATGGAACTCGCTTTGTTGAAGAAAATGCACTCCCTTTGTGTGGAAGTGCAAAAGCGTGTGTGTTTGTCTAAAGAAGAGGTGTAGAGAGAGTACACGACAAAGTGGGTGCATTGATAATGTGAGGAGATAGAGAGAAGTGCCCAAAATTACAAGATTCCAAGGAGAGGACTAATTTGTCACTATCCCTTTTGACTCCCACGATTTGTGGCTATATATATACGTGTGCCCGAAAAGAGATAAACATGATACAGTGAAAACCAAGAAGGGTCAAAATAAGTGTGAACTTGGTTTTGTGTTAATTTATTTGTTTTGGTCCAAAACAAGATTATTCAATAGACCCATGTATAGCACATGAATATTAATTTAATAAGCCTGTACAAAAGCATATATTTTATGATTCCTCTAGTTTGGAACTAAAGAATCTTGTTGGAAATTGGAATTTGTGAATTTGAGGTTCTCTATTGATGTGGTGTCATAAATCATAAATGTCCAAGGAATAGGATGATCTTTTCAGAAAGGAAGGTATATATAGGATTGTGGGTTTTGTTGAAATGGTTGTTAAATGGATAAGCACTGTGTTGTTTCCATTCTGAGAAACAAACCCCATGTGGCTTCAATAGTATATAATATATATATTGGGTGGTGAGATGCAGAGGATATCACAGGGCTAGGTGTAGGTATGCATGGGTGTTGTTGTAGATGCAGTTTGAATCACATGTGGAGCTTCAATATAGAGGAGGGGGAAATTGGTTAAAATAGCTTAGTTCATTCATTCAATGCATCCTTATAAAACTACAGGGGTGGAGTCAATAAATAAGAGCTAGTGTGACTAGTGTCCATTTGGTGATAAGAGTAGCTTTTGAATGTTGTTTGGGACATTCCATACCTTTCTATATAATAAATTTTGTTTTGTGGAGATATTTGAAGGATCACTAATACTTTCATGTTGACTAAGAGTTTGATGATTGGTACATGAGATTGCAAGTTCGAAAATTAGTTACTTCAAATTTCTAGTTGAGTTCTCATTAAAATCTTCCTAACAAATTTTAATTCTGAATCACAAGTTGCATCTTTTGCTTCTTATTTATCAAATTCTTAGTAAAAGAGGAAATTGTTCTAGAAGGCAACAAACAGGCATGTTTTGTGCGTAACCAAGTGCGCATCTCTGAAATGGCAATTTAGGCTTCTGCTTTCGAAGAAATTATCGCCCGATCCATACATTTCATACACTGCATTTAATATCTGACGAACAATATGTTAAGATAAAAATTGCATGAATAACACTTAGTTTACTTTTTTTTTGTCTCTAACCTTTTCAGTAAGCTTTATCTCACTTCTTTAATAAATCAAGTGCTACTGCTTACTAACAAGATCAAGAGTTAGAAAATGTTTTCCATTTTCTTTTCATCCACTGTTTGTAAGAGAATGGCTATCTATGTAGCTTTTATGTGGATGTTCAATAATTGTTGATGCTGAAATTGAATATCTTTTCTCTGCAATTTGAATATTTGCTATCATGGAAAGACACATTCATTAATTTATGCAATATAAATGGTTTAATTTCTTAAACAAGTAACATCTCAACAAGAAAAGTTTCTATCGACGTAATCGGGTCATTATCTAGTCGATAATGAACCATATAAAAATATTCAAAGCCTGCTAAAATGTTCAAACTTCGTGTCAAATTTAATTTTATGTCACTTTCTTCGCTGACGAATGAGTAATCCTTTTTTTCTTTTTCTTTTTCCAGAACTTGCAACAATTGACATATGGTGAACCGCGAACTTTATACGCTAACACACTATTAACTATTTAATTATCTATTTAATTATATTTCAGAAAAATATAACACATCCAATGAAAGAAAAAAGAGCATAGCACAAGGGTGTCTCATGATTGGCCCAAAGAAATGGAATTGGCACTTTTATTTTTACAAGAAATGGTAAAGTGCCAATAATTAATAATTGGAACAAAAAGGTCTAAAATGCGATCCTAATTTTTGCCATCTCATCCATGCATGTGGAGAGAAGAAGAGCCTTTTGTGAATGTCTAAGCTCTTCTTTTGTTCTCGAAGAATAACTTTCACATAAATAACTAACTGTTCCTAGCACATGCCTCAAAAAATTTAAGAGTTGATATTCGAGATTTTAAATTCAAAGTTGAGTTGTTTTATATTTGTAGTTAAGTTTATTTTTTCTAAAATAAAGAAAAAGTATGTTGCATTTTTCCGTTCTCTCTCTCTCTCTCTCTCTCTCTCTCCAAAAAGAAAAAAATCGCACGAATGTAACTCCTTTCGATGCCGAGGTTCATTTTTGAAGAAAATTTTGGATTATTTTATATTAAATAATTTCACCCTTTTAGGGGGGCACTAGTTCACAAAAGAGGACTAGAATATTTTAAACTGATTTTATTTATGATTGTGTACATATTGATTACAACAATTATTACTCTATATATCTTTTGTATTTTGTATTATAGAGTTAATAAGCGTGTCTACATCATTGATTATTTTACCAAATTCCTTATCTTACCTGCAACCAATAAACAATTCCTATAAACTAATCGTCAGATGAATCCAGAATAGTTAGGAAAAATTAATACTTTTAATGATGTTAGAAGTTGTTTCAAAGTGTGATTTTGTTCGATTATAGTTTTATTTTTTTTATTGGCAATTTGTACGCTAGTTTCCTCTGAGCGACCGATGCCGCTTACTTGATTCCATTACACAACCTAAAACCAAATGCTATAATTATAATCTAATTATTTATTCTCATAGAGCCAATTTTTTTCCCTTTTTTTTTTTTGTAATTTCCCTGTATACATAAATCCCAGATGTAATGGTTTTTTTTTTGTTTTTTTTTTTTTGAGAAATTGGTAGCACGTTACCCGCTTCATTTATTGCAAGGATGAACTAGGCTAGTTTTAAGATTTTCAAAATAAAGATCTAATTCGAAAGGTTTCGCTTTTAGCTTTATGGAACATATATAGTTATCAAAATATAAAGCTAGAGAACTAAATTTTTATTTTTAATTAGATGATTCTACTGAGTAATTAAAAATTATATAAAAAAGTTTTATCGAGCTAGGCCAAACAGATACTTGAGGTTCACATTATTGATATATCGAATCATCGATCGCACTACTTTATTATCTTATGGTGTTATAAATAAAGTACAATATACATATTGTCCAACACAAGTAGAGATGTCAACGGGTTGGATTCGGGGCGGATTTTTAAAAATCCGAACCCGAACCCGACTCCAAACCCGAGAGCCGAATCCGAGCCCGAACCCGACGGATTATAAAAATTCATATCCAAATCCGAACCCGACCAAAAATCCGAAACCCGAACCCGAAAATTTGAATCCGAAACACTTATTTCTTTTTTTAATATTTCAAAATATATTATATTAAATTTAAATTTTTAAAATACAAATTCAAATGTAACATCAAATATATATATATATATATATATATATATATATATATATATATATATATATATATAATATAAAATAAATTCAGGTTCGGGTCGGGTACAATCAAAATTCATATCCGTCGGATTTCTATTTTTTATATTCATATCCGAATCCATATTCATATCCATCGGATATATCCATTTCATTCGATTTCGGGCTCGGATAAAATTTCGGGTATCCATACCCATTGACATCCGTAAACACAAGAAAATAAAAAATAAAAAGTAAACAATTGAAAAATAAGTAGCGATCGTGGACCACAAGTCTTTATTTGAGCTGCACACTTGTGGTGTTGTTTTCTTTCGCCAACCTCATCATGCCTTTGGAAAACTCTCCCATTCTTTTTCCATTTCTTTGGGCCAAATCATGTGTGAACCCCATGCATGAAGAATATATATATATATATAAGTTACGTAACACTATGAAATAATGGGAGAATATATATTTCTCTTATTTATATGATTGAGTACCTGTTTGGACTAGAAAATTGAGTACCTGTTTGGACTACCACAAGCCAACGAAATCTACAGTTAAAAATATTTGTAGAGCCAAAACTCAATATACAAAATTTGATCACTTTGAAGTATCTGTGTTCTACCAATTTGAACACAAATTAGGTTACTATAGGATTTAACCGAAAAAAGCTAGCTTTTTAGGGCTTCTTCAGTCCTATTTTAGCTTCTAATTTTTCTAAGATATTTGGCAAAACTAATTCAAATATAGAGCATAATAATTGTAACGTAACTAACCGTTCGTAACTCAAGTGACAAAATACTTGATCGTTAGTATCCAAGGTCCCAAATTCGAATCTTAATTGATTTACATTTTCAGCTAAATTTATTTATAGATAAAATAGACTAAACAAATAGTATATTATCTTTCTCCGTATACTGTTCTATCCGGGACTCTGCAACCATTTAGGCTAGAGTTTGGTGGAAAAGTGCTTGTTAGTTAGTCCAATTATAAACTAGCTAAATTGGATCACCTTATAAACTAACTTCTTTTTTTTGTGAATGTGCGATTGCCCACTTTCCACGTCATTAGCATGCAAAAAACATATGACCGCAATCAAGTAATTTCATTTGACGCATACCTGCACCTCAAAATGCTGCCACTTGTGTGGCCCAAACCAAAAGTAAGCTGCTTTTTTTTTTTTTTTTTTTGAAGAGATACGTCGCACGCTATCTGTTTCGTTTATTTTATTTAGAAAATAAACTTAGCTAGAAATGTGAATCAACTAGGATTCGAACTTGGGTCTCAGATACCAACCACCAAACTCTTTGTCACTTGCTCTAGGGACGGTCGGTAAAACCAAAAGTAAGCTGAAAAAGAAAAACAATGATAGCTAATGAATTAGCGCCGCGTGTGTGTCGCCAACAAAAGTCTTTGCAGTAAAATTTCTAATTATGTCAAGGCAGAACAATTCGGGTACCATGAATCTATTAACTGATAGACCAATTGATAGATATATATTTTCTAAGTATTGAATTGATTTAGATTAATTGCATATAAGTTTCTGTAAATATAATAAATTATAAATATATTTTTATAAAATTTAACTTTTATATTTTGTTACTATAAAAGTCTTAGTATTTTTAAATATATTCCTACCGTTAGAATCTATTAGAAAATTTTAGTTAACCATAGGTTAAATACTTAACCCAATTAGTTTATGAGATAACTTGTCATTTTTATCTCTCTTATATTATACTATTGTGATTTTTGGAGGGACATTTTTATGATAGCAAAATTGATATTTCATTTATTTACTGTTAAAATATAAATAGTTCTCCAACGGTAACAAACCAGAGAGGCGTATTTGAAAATATTAGAACTTTGATAAAAACAACACATGGAAATTGAGCTTTATAAGAACATATTTATAATTTATTATATTTGCAGGTACCGATATGCATTTCACCCAATTGATTTTGTCACCATTTGATTGGGACCGGAGTGTGGACCATATAACAGCACAAGGAAATGGGCACATGGACCTAATGTTGACACCGAGTAGGCCCAACCCATGGACCTTGGTCTGATCCACTACACCAACCCACTTGATTTGTCACTTAAGTACTATAATAATGATTGAGGGAGTTCTTTTTTATTTTTATTTTTTTTTCTTTTATTTTCCTTTCATTTTCCGAAGAGACGGGGAAAGAAAGCTGAAAATGTGTTAATGCCAATTGGGCCTAACTTATCTTGGGCCACAATGTTATTAATGGGTGACATTGGGCCCAAAATATATAGGATCTACATATTTGAATTCCACAGAGCTGTTTGTATTAATTAATATTTTGAAGTAAAAAAATTTAAACAAATGTAATTTACAGGATCTAAAAACCTACATATAAAAAAGTCATAATTTTGAAGGAAAAATTTT
Organism: Ananas comosus; assembly: GCF_001540865.1. NCBI lineage: Eukaryota > Viridiplantae > Streptophyta > Magnoliopsida > Poales > Bromeliaceae > Ananas > Ananas comosus. The sequence continues at coordinate 2,032,027 of NC_033627.1, read as the reverse complement.
TTTGCTACTTACACGAACCAAATGCCATTGCAATCTTGCAAAAATTCCATCCTAACAATCTGTAAAAACCATTGTATATGGATTCTAGTATTTAATTAAAAAAAAAAATTGCAAAACTAATGTTAAAGAGTTGGTCGTTAAAGAGTGAACCTATAAGATTAATTACAACTAATTTTTTTATCGTAATTAAAGTTAGCATTACTTTCTTAAAGATTCACGGCATAAACAAGGCGTCGAGGCATAATAATGACTCAAATAAACTGGATATTAAAACAAGGTGTCAGTAAATCTTTGGTATTGAAAGCCTTGTAATGCTAATGGACGGAAAATTACATTACATTAGCATAAAATTAACTACGGTACACACGATATATATCTATATTTATATATTATTTTTTATAAAATTTGTCATATCGATCGTAGTTCAACCTTGGCCTTATCTTCTCCCTCCTTTCATTTCTAGATACTTCGCTTTCTCAACCTCTATCTCCGTACAATACTTTATTTTTCAATCCGTACATTTTTTAATTAATGTGTTCGTATGATTTATTATTATCTAAACAAATTATTTTTATTACAAATAAGGAGTAAAATAATATTGTTTTATACCTTTTTTTCTTATACTATCCTGTATGATATTATTTGCGGAAACAAGGAAGCAGTATCCACGTCAGGGTGACCCGATTTAGCAAAACCCGATTTAAGTTAATACCCGCCAAAACCGCGCGCTCTCCTCCTCTCTTAACCAAATCCCCCACACCTCTCTCTCAAACTTAGTAGTTGATAAAAATAAGCATAACACCAACCACATAGAGAGCCCCAGATTCATGGACTCCTCGTCCTCTCCATTCTCTCTTCTCTCAAACCCGTAATTTCATCCCTCCTCAAACCATCTTAAACTTATAGGGGAAACCAAAAAAACATTAAAAAAGAATAGGAATTCTAAGTAGTGTATGGATAGTAGAGATGGAGACGGAGCTGCAGCTTCTGGACTCTGCCGCCTCGCCGCGCACCGCGAAGCTGAAGTCGCCGTCGAGCAGCGTCGGCAGCATTCATGAGTACACCAGCCTCAAGGACATCCTCCTCGGCCTCGACTCCCCCACCGCCGCCCTCGGCGGCATCGGCAGCTGCAGCCGCGGGAGCCGGGCCGGGTCGGGCATCGACGTCGCCGGCCACGGTGGCTTCGACTCCTCCGCCATCTGCATCCGCAATCAGCTGGTAACATTGCATGCTGAATTACCGTTTTTCTCTAAAAACTTAAAATGATAGCATGTAATACGATAGTCTTATAAAATTTATCCAGTAAATCTAAATTAAATATATAAAATAAATTATATTACTATACTATTAATAGCATCAAGTAATTGGTACTATTAAGTTTTCGATTCTTAAATTAAGGAATGTACAGATAGAATGATATTAATTTTTACGATTGAGTGGTTGGTTGATTGAATTAATAATATAAGTTAACAGACAAAAATAGTTAAAGAGTTTGATCTAACAGCCGCAAAAAACTTAATAATATTAAATATTTGGTGCTCTTGATAGCATAATAGCCAGAGTCTATGTAAAGTTACCTGAGAACGGTGTTTCTAATATGTTATATTCGACAGGTAAAGCATGCGGCCTCCGCGTATCTCCAGTCGGCCGCCATCCTCGCGACCCGCGACCGGAGCTGCCTCACGCGGTTCTGGCACAGCGCGCGACGCACGTGCACTCGCCCCGCGGGGGGCACGGCCTGCGCCGCCGACCCATTTGAGGCCCTCGCCAGGTTCGTGGAGCGGGCGGTGCGCGGGGTCTGCGCCTTCCTCGCCGGCGTCGTGGGAGGAGTCAGGGCTTCGACCGCAAGGATGGCCATCGCCTCGTGATGTCGACTTTAAGATTCGAACCTGTCACCTGTGAACCGATTGATAACAACTATTTTCCTCTGATGCACCGTGATGAGATCGATGTATCTCGTAAAATTTTTTCGTCTAGCAAGTTAATTAAGCGCTTTTAACGCGTTTTGCATGCATGCAAAACTTTTCTTTTCGTGTGTATTAATTGCATGTGTAAGTTTGAACTTTGTAATTGGGTGGTGTTTTATGTGTAGTGCATTATTTTATTTTATTTTTTCCATGTGGGTGTAAGAGGTATTCAAGGAGGAGGGGTGTAACTATTACAAAGTTTGTAGTCTCTCTTGTGCTACAAAAATGAATGTTAAACTTTAGTTAATCTTATAATAAGGTGGGAATTGGTTCTTGGCCTGAAGAAGGCTCATCTGGCACCATTGTTTATTTTTATGGGTTTTCTTTTTTTTTAAGAGATAGGTAACACGCTATCCGTTTTATTTATTTTATTTTTATAATTTTTTAATCATAAATTTTATGTGATTGATTGGTTGCACTATTGGTTGAATGAAAAACAACATCTACTTATTCCATTCGTCAAAGGCGAAAAAAGAGAAAAAAGAGAAGGTGGTGAATGTACCATGAATATTTTCATTTTCCCATTCCATTACCTCTTTAGGTATTATATTCATAAAAAAAAAAAAGTAAACGTATATAGAATAAATATATATATACACGCGCACTGCTTTTCCCGTGACAAGATAGATAACAAGACTACGACATGGACTTTTCCATCCGCCACCCTGGATCCGACACATCTGTAGCGTGTCCCATGCACGAGAACTAATTTCGCGGACCAGATCCACCACGTCATCCGCGCACCGCTCAAATCTATCCGTCCATTTCGTTCCTACTTTCCATCGCAGAGAGGTTCGGAAACAACCTCACCACTTTCGCGACCGGGCCCAGTCCCACAATATCAATTAATCAAACGCATCAGGTGAGAAGAGCTTAATTAGATGGTCCGCGGACGGTGGATGTGGTGGAACCGGTCCACCGACTAGTTTCTCGGCGCGCACCAAGTGGCACCCGGAGCCCTAAAGCAAAGTTGGCCCAGTTCTCAAAGCAACGGCAGCGTTCTCTGTAGTCTGTACTTACCGACCCCTTTTCGCACCTCCCGGCGAGCCCGAGTCCGACCAAACAGAAGACGATAAAACGCACCCGAATCCGAAACGGAGAGAGAGAGAGAGAGAGAGAGAGGGGGGAGAGAACGCCATATTATCCTTTGTCAGCGGCGTGCGGTAAAAAAGAAATTAACAATAAGAATAAAATAAAATAAAATTTCAAAAAAGGGAAGTGAAATGAAATGGGATGGATGCTAAAAGTGGAATCATGAGGCATGTTACCACCCGCCGAATCGCATGCAAACAGTGAGAAGCGCAGCAGAAGAGCGAGAGGGACGTGATCTTTGACTCGCACACTCGGCGCCTTTGACCGCTCACTCTCGCTCGGGGCCAACCGCGCTGCTCCAATTCGCATTTGAGAATTTTACAACCCCGCAACACCTCATACCAGATAGTAAATTGCTAAGAATAT
>NC_033627.1:2027842-2028593 GCF_001540865.1 Ananas comosus | reverse complement strand
ATATATATATATATATATATATATTAAAATATATATATATATATATATATATATATATATATATATATATATATATATATATATAGTCCGGCTATGGTGCTTGTAAAAGTAAAAGCATCAAGCACTTGGTGTTTATAAATTTTTTACCATTAGATCCCTATTTTTGATCATTTTTACCCATTAGATAATACTATTCAACTAACCACCCACTCAATCTTAGAGGGCCCACATCAACCTAACCGCACATCCTTTAATTCAAGGGCCAAAAACTTATAAGCACCAATGACTTTATACTTTTAAAAGCATAGGAGCTCAATTCTCTCTCTCTCTCTATATATATAGAGAGAGAGAGAGAGTTGAGCTGGAATGCTATCGGTAGCAAACGGGCTCCGTTGCCACCCATTTGTTTTCGATGATGGAGCTTTCAAATCGACAATCAACACCGTTGAACATGATCTATATCACTTGAAGTATCTAGAAATCAAATTTCAAATCTTTTTGACATCATTTACCTAATGATCAAAGAGTTTCAAAATTAGTAATTTTAATGGTTGATATGAGGGGTTTTCTCGTTTAACGGTTCAAAATTTATACTATTATTATATATATAGAGAGTTGAGCTATGATACTTTTACAAGTATCACCATCATGGTGCTGTTAGGTTTTAAGCCATTAGATCTATTTTTTGATTATTAATAGCCCTTGGATTAAACACTATTCCACCTACCACCACCTACCACCATCATCTCAA
>NC_033627.1:1902789-2026474 GCF_001540865.1 Ananas comosus | reverse complement strand
GGCTATTACAATCTTATGAATACGATCATACTTATATTCATAAGTCATTTTCGATAATAGAGCTTTCGAATCGACTATTCACTCCATTAAATATGATTTAGAGTATTTGAACTTTTAAAAAATAAATTTTGTAATTTTTAGAAATCATAATAAAATCTATTGCGCGTGTATAAAATGATCGGTCAAAATTGAACAACGTCCTAAAAATGGATGATCGGATCCTTCAATTTAAGAGTATAGTATTAATCTAGATAGTGAATAGAATTTTTTATCAAAAATTCAACCTATTCCAATTTTTTTGCACCTTAAGTTAGCAAATATTCAATTTTGTGACCTTTTGATCGTAAAGTAAATGATGTCGAAAATTTACGAAATTTGATTTCTAAAAATTTTAAATACTCTAAATAATGTTNGCGGTTAGGATGATGTGGGCCCTCTAGGGTTGAGTGGATGGTTGGTTGAATAGTATAATCTAATGGTTGAAAATGATCCAATGAGTAGATCTAATGGTAAAAACTTACAAGCACCAAGTGCTTTATGCTTTTACAAGCACCATAGCTGGACTCTATATATATATATATATATATATGCTGGGGCTACTATACTTTTATGAATATAGACCTCCTTGTACTCATAAATTTTTAACCGTTGATTGATAAGATGTGTGGTTAAGATGGTGGTGGTCCCCACTTAAAATGATAGTGGTCTCCTAGGGTTGAGTGGGTAGTTGGTTTAATAGTATGATCTAACGAGTGGAAATGATCAATGAAATAAATCTAAGAGCCAAAAACTTATGAGTATAAGGGAGCTAATACTCATAAAAATATAGTAGTCGGACTCTCTCTCTCTCTCTCTCTCTCTATATATATATATAGTTCGGCTGGTATACTATCGATAGCATGAAACATTTGGTGCTATCAAGTTTTCTGCCGTTAAATTTATCTCTTTTATAATTTTTATCCGTTCGATTATACTATTCAACCAACCACCTACTCAACCCTAGGAGGCCCACATTATCCTAACCGCATATCTTTTAATCCAAGGACAGAAAACTTAATAGCACCAAGTCATTGGTGCTATTAAGAATATTCCAGCCTAGTTCTATATATATTATTACATATATGTATATATAGATATATATATAGATGAGTAGAGATGAAGAGCGGAGACAGTCGTGGGACGCAGAGTGAATGAGAGGACGAGAGAGAGTCGGCTAGATGCTTATGGAACACGGAGAGGCTCCGTGCTTTCCACTTTGTTTTCGATGTGATCGACTTTAATCAACGATCGGATCAATTAGTACTTGATCTAGGATATGATAGTATCTAGAAAATAATTTTTGCGATTTTGACGATATTATTGCTCTAGTATTGATGGTGGCCTCAAGATCAACGGCTGAAATAAAAATCTTACAAAATATGATGGATATGAATTAAATTTAGATCAAAATTATTGATCTTGTTTGTATGTATAAGATATTTTTTATTAAAATTCATTGTGAGTTGGGATATTTCTTTACACCAGTTAAACTTGCAACCGGTCCTCACTACGCCTTAAATATTTATTTTGGCCCTTCGATCACTAGGCAAATGATATCAAAAAAATTGCAAAATTTTATTTTATTAGTTACTTTAATCTCGTAGATCAAATTTTAACGAGATCCGATTCGTCGATTGAAGTCAGAAAATCGAATATGACTTGTTTAGCTCTCGTACTTCCTTATAGCATCACCAGCACAACTCGTATATATATATATATATATACTAATATATATATATATATAATGTGTAGAATTCATACGAATGAGAAGGTCGGTTAGAAAGAAGTCAGGTAGTCGGTGTCAGCGGTTTTTCTCAGGCTTATTTTATGGTCCGCCCAGTGTCGGTTGGTGTTCCCACCTGGTTCATTTATTAAGGACGACGGTATGGTTCCAGGAAAAAACGTAACTGCTGTTTTGAAAGAATTGAACACGTCCACAGTAAGCCCGTTGTCCGTGGTCTTTCTTAACGTCGGCGGGATCATGAACCGGTATGTTGTTTCCGTCCCGGAGCCCGAAGCAAAGTGGGTCCGGGGAGGACGTTAGTGTCTTTTGGTGTGTTGTCGAGTTAATTTTTCCCCACACCCCGTTGTCGCTCTTCATCCCGTTAGAATCGTCGATCGTAGTCATATACCCTCCAAAATCTCTCTCTCTCTCTCTCTCTCTCTCTCTCTCTCTTTCTCCCCTCTCCGTTCCCTATATATATACACAACATGTAGCCTCTCTTTTTCCCCATTCCATGCACACCTCTCTCTCTCTCTCTCTCTCTCTCTGCAGAGGCCAAAAAAGCGCCTGCAAAAGCTACATACCGAACCACGTCCCTTTGACTCCCATTCCTCTCTCGCTGTATGTGTGTGTGTGTGTGTGTATATATATATACCGATCGAGTCGTTTCTCTCTCGTGCGTCCTTGCTTGTGGTGCGTAGAAGGTTGTAGAAGGTTGTAGGAGGAGGAGGAGGAGGAGGGATGATGAGGATGGTGGAGGAGGAGGAGGAGGAGGGGGAGGAGCAGCAGGGGCGGGCGAGTCGCGTGGTGGTGATGAGGGGGCCGTACGAGAGGGTGGCGCGGATGGCGAGCGGGAACGCGGTGGTGGTGTTCAGCGTGAGCGGCTGCTGCATGTGCCACGTGGTCAAGCGCCTGCTCCTGGGCCTCGGCGTCGGCCCCACCGTGTACGAGCTCGACCAGCTCGACCGCGGCGTCGCCGACATCCAGGCCGTGCTCTCCCACCTGCTGGCCTCCACGTCGCCTGCTGCTGCGTCGGGGGCATCGGGATCTGCGACGGCGTCGGCGGTGCCGGTGGTGTTCGTCGGGGGCAAGCTTCTGGGAGGGGTGGAAAAGGTGATGTCGTGCCACATCAACGGCTCCCTCGTCCCCCTCCTCAAACAAGCCGGGGCTCTCTGGCTCTAGTTACCTACCTACCCACCTCCACTTAATTATCTATATCTATATATATATATATATATATATATGTATTAATGGTTCTTAGACTCTTCTCCTAGCTAGTGATCCACTTTATATTTTATCTAGGATCTACGTTTTCTGTTTTCCGATCGCGCTCACCATCGTGTATATACATGTCTTCTAACGTTTACTTACATGACAATAGATTATATATGCATTACGCAATGCAAGAGAGATCAGTGCAGCTATATTTTCAAAGCCGTGGCATGTTACTGGGCTACTGGGTTTAAACTTCAACTAGAGCTTTCGCTACTTGCAACAATTATATTAGCGACCGCCTTTTAAAATCCATGTTAAGGATTGAAGGCTTGATCATAAGACACCGAGCATTTACGTTTACTTCATTTGTGTTTTTTTTTAAAAAAAAAGCATTATAAAGGACTGAAAGTGAGACTGAATTTATTTTGTTAACATGACCTTCTACTTAATTCATTTGATGCTCAATCTTTTCGATTTTATGACCACCAATTTTACGTTACGAATGGCAAATATCGTGAGCATTTATGTGTGTTGCGCACATTTCGATTCTGATTAACATTTCTTTTTCAAAAATATCATGTGTATTATATTTTGAGGATCATAAGTAAAATGTAGCATATTTGTCGCCTAATATATATTAACAGTTGCTATTATTATTATTAAAAATGTTGGCTGGAGCCTGGAGCATCATCATTCCTTATTTGTGATTGCTCGTACCACAACAACAACTGTTTTTCTGGCGCTGGTAATCTTAATTCACGGGCCTCTCCTCGCTCGACAATCAGCCACATGGCTCACCTCTTTACTAGCAGCTTTGGCAACTTCTAATAAGAGTTTTTAATAGAGGATTCTGGGGCCAAAAAAATAAAAATAAAAATAAAAATTCTAACGCTTCATTGCTTGTAGAATCAAAAACTCCAATTTTATGCTTCTAATTTGAGCGGTTGAAGAGCATTTGATATATTGCCTTTCCTATCAGCACAACTCACAGATGAACTTTATAAGATAACAATACAACCTACAAGGCTACAACACTACAAATTTTAATGCAAAAGGCCCTCTGATGATCGAGTAATAAGTGTTTTAGGTTTCCTTTTGTTAATTCTGGTTGTACAGGATGAGATAATGAGTGCAGTCAAAGCCAGGCAGGTATTACGTGGTCTGAGTCTGCCGTTCTAATTTCCGAGAATAGCCCCAGCATGGCCCTGGTCACGATAAAGAGCACAACATTAGCAGGGGAAATACATGAGAGAGAGAGAGAGAGAGAGAGAGAGAGAGAGAAGAGGCATCTCATGTTCTTGGCCATGTGATCAGTGTGCCCTAAATCAGAGGAATTCCTCTGTACAAAAGATTTGTCTCCTGCAACTGTTCTACACCTGATCTTTTTAGTTTTCTTCTTTTTTTTTTTCTCTACTTTTCTCTTTCTCTACAGTGAATGACGTTGTTCAACGAACAACTGACGCTGCAGTTTCTCTCTCCCTCTTTGCAACAATGCATAAGAAAGAGCTGGCGCGAGAAAGGAAAAGAAATTTACTTGAAAGGGGTTTTGCTTTTCAGGGGCCTGGAAAGAGAAAATCTTAACCTAAAATGGGTTGCTTTTAAGTAGTAGATTTTGATGGCATTAAGGTGATTTATGCCCTGCTGTGTACTCACTGAGAGCAGCACCTAGAGTAAGAAGGATTAAGCAACAATACCGCAGTGCTTTGTTCTCACAGGAAACTCGAAAATTAATATATGATTAAACATGCTACCCATAGCAGGGGAACTTAGGAGAAAGAGGAGAAAACATAACAGGAATTGCAGCTCCTTTACGGATACTTACAACATAAGAATACATTACACACCAGCTAACATCCATCTCAAAATATGTCGCTGTAGAGCATAACGATAATCTGGAGGAAGGCGCAAACCTGTTTCAGAACAGCAATGTGCAGGAGCCCTCGGAATTCCGCAATTTAGCTAGCGTTGCTTTTCCTGTTCCAAGATAAGTAAGTTGGATCGCCATGGGGCCTACAAAAGGAAACAAGAAGATGAAAAGCTAACTCCGTATCGAAAATGGTCTTTTCTATGCAGTAAAAAGTGCAAAATACTGATTCTTGGCAGATCAAATGCATTCAAGATGCCACAAGAAGCATTTAACGAAACCCAAACTCATAACAAGTAACAACACTACATACCGATAGAACAATTCATTCTTAAATATGACCTTGGTTAAAATTTTCTGAATGACGTGGCACTTCAATAATATATTGTAGCTTTAACTAAAAATAACATGTGAAGCAGGGTAGTCACCTTGGATTCTTTACGTGAATCAATGCAAACAAAATAGAGATGACAATGCACAAGGAACCAGTGGCCATATAAGCTATCCCGAGGAAATTGTTTTTGCCTCCCAACCAGTTTGATGTCGTGAGGACAAGCTTTTTCTTTCCCCCGAAGCTGTAAGTATTGTAGTTGTTAGCAACTCGTACTTCTATCACCTCATTAGCTTCCAGGTTCTCTTCAATAACACCATACAACTTCCGGAATTTGGGAAGAGCAGCGGCGCGCATCCACACAATGAGGTCCTCCTGTTCACTCAACTATTTTTGGAAATAAATGATATTTCCATTAGATTATTTGAAATTTTCTTGGATATTAAATTACATTATAATGCCAACAGAAAAGGCTGAGAGGTCGTGGAAGAACCACAGAACTAATAGGCTTTACATAGGAAGCAGTTCAGATATAAGAGTTCAAACTTCAAAAGAGAATGCCGGTTTTGCACACATATAAATATAGAGTCTGGCTACTATATTATCGACAGTACCAAGGATTTGGTGCTATCAAGTTTTCAGCCGTTTTATCTACCCCTTTGACCATTTCCACCCGTTAGATTATATACTATACAACCAACCCACCCACTCAACCTTAGGGGACCACTATCATCCTAATCGGAGACCACTATCATCCTAACCGCACATCCATTCATCCAAAAGCCGAAAATCTAATAGCACCAAGCGATTGGTACTATTAATAGTATAGTAGCCTACTCTCTCTCTCTCTCTCTCTCTCTCTCTCTCTCTATATATATATATATATATATATATATATATAATGTGTAGAATTCATACTGAATGAGGGAGGTTAGAAGAGAGGTCCACGGGTGATGTGGTGCAGCGGGTCCAGGCCTTTTTTTGGTCCTCAGTGCGGGGGTGGGGCCCACCTGGTTCATTTATTAAGGACGACGGTTATGGTTCCCGAAGGGAAAAACGAACTGCGTGAAAGATGAAACGACCCACCAGTAAGCCCGTAGGCCGTGGCTCTTTCTTAACGTCGGGGGATCACTGACGGCCGCATGCTAACGGCGTTGGGCTCGTTCCGTCCGGAGCCCGAGAAAGGTGGGTCAAACGGCGGCGGGGAGGACGTTAGGTGTCGGGTTGTCGGTTAATTCACTCCGTCACGGACGTTTCGCCCCCACCACCCCCGTTGTCGCCTTCCCCGTTTTAGAATCGTCCGTACATATACCCTTCCCAAATCTCTCTCNTATATATATATCCTTGAGCAGATCTGAAGTTACTTATGGAGAAACAGAAAGAAGGGAATTTTATCCGTACATCCCAGCAAAATCATCTATTTAGGTATATACACCTATAAAATCTGAACTTTAGCTATTCATACAAAATATACATATGTTGGAGAGTCATGTTTTGTAGTAGATTTTTTTAAAAAAAATGGAGGGCATTTTTGCAGGGAAAAGTTTTAGAAAGGCAAATGCAAAAATTAAGATTTTGCAGTCTAGTGAAAGAGAAACTTATTACGTGAATTGAAACTGAACTATCAAATACAAAAAATTTAATTACTCACCGGAACTTTCGGGTTGAGTTTTCCTCCTCCAATTAGTGTTCCATTCTGGAAGTTGAAAGGGTACACATTCTTTCCAAACTTGTGCTCCCGATCACTCTTCCAAGAAATGTTCTTTCTATTTACCTTCATTTCCACTGTGTCATGTATAAAACTATAAGAATCATTGAATAAGCTCCATGCGATCAACCCACAAGGAACGATAGGAAGGCCGTTGCTCTTCTCCTCAGGTTTGCAAGAACTAGTGTCTTTGTACTCCAGTCCATGGCGCAGCTGTTTATCACTTCTACTTTTTACATACCTGGATACATAAGATGAGCAAAACTATTCACACAAGGAATCCTTGAATGATAAGATAAAGGATAAAATGACAGGACAAGCTAGTTCTATTACAATCAATCCAGCCAAATATGAAGAGAAGACACGTTCTTGTTCTTGACAGTAGGTTTTAGAGAGAGAAAAAAATGCTTACCTTCGATGGTTTTGGTAGTAATTGTCAAGTTCATAATATATATATATCGGTGCTTTCATACGGTTCTCAACCTGCAGAATATTACAAATATCTCAGCATCCATTTTCTTTCCAGTGAAAGACAAAGTAGATAAGATAATAAATGATGTTATAAACTAAATTAACTATCATGTTGTACAAGCAGAATTATGAAAGGGTTTTCAAGCAGTATATTAATGAGTTCCTGAATTTCAGTTTTACATCTTTAAGAGTGGAAAAGAAAAAACTTGCCATACCCTTCTAGTATAGAAAGAAGAATAATAATATTAAAAAAAAGGGCAAGAATTTTGAGGAAGCAGAATATGTAAATGGACCTAGTAAGATCACAAATTTTCCTGCCAACAGATACTGAACCGGCTTTCCACATATCACCAATCCAAACACTTATCCAGTAACTTCATTTGTATTATAAAATTCCTCAAAAAGCCCCATCTTGAGAGTTGGTCATGAATATAAAGCAGGGTCCTAAGTGCAGTATCCCTAAGTGAAGGAGAAATGCTACTTGTACACCCGAAAGTAGGGTGCAAATTTTACACCCACCCATCCAGGGGTTCAAACACACTTTGTGGGTTATTACTATTAATGGAAAAGGATTGATAAAACTAGTGTAAAAATATTGGTCCTGATAGATAGGATGTAAGATTTATGCCCACTGTTTGGATCTATAATTAGCATTGCTCTTAGCGAAAGAGACAAATTAAGGAAGGCCACAAGTACATTCTTTAGAATAAAATATGTGGAAACATATTTTACATTAAGATCTACTTTGATGCTTTTGATATTAAGTTGCTTCTGAATGACATGCAGAGCAGAGCATTTCTGGGAGATGGAGGTTATGATGGAACCATAAAGCAGATGATCACTTGATGGTGCCAATGGTCACTTGAAGAGTCATATCTCCTAATGAGAAGTTATCACACAGTCAACCAAAAGTGACATTGACATTCACCTAGCTGTATCGAAAATGGTTTTAAGTCTATGCTAAAAAGACACTTAAGCATACAAGATTAAGAGAATACTTCTAGTGCATCAGACGGTCGACGTTGAAGGTTGAGTTACATGAATTTTGGTTAAAAAATTGACAGGTATAAGAAACAAATCTAACAAAAACAACTAAATTTACAATTACACCTACCTTAATTTTTAGAGTACAACTAAATTTATAACGACTAAATTTATAACAACAACTAAATTTATAACAACTAAATCTAACAACAACAACAAATGAACCGCATAAAATTTGAGGATGCATAAATTTACCTTAATTTTTAGAGTACAGTTCTTCGAAATAGAGCTGTCCCTGATATAGGCCACTTTATTACTTCTATAAGGCACGGGTATACATTCAATGTCATAGCGATTCACAATTTCCACAACCTGTAGAATGGGAAGACAATGTGAACCCAGCCAGACATCAGCGCCGCTTTACTGTTGCACGACATCTACTCACTAGGAAGAGAGTTAACTAGTTAAGGTGAATTACACTTTCCGAAGCGCGAAGACATACAAGTCCAACTGGGGTCAAAACAATACCCATCAACAAAAATATTGTTATCACCTGAAAGTAACAAGCAGAATTGCTATAGTAAAATTAACAAAATTGTGAATTAAGTATGGAAGTTTATTGTCAATGTCATCTTACACATCCTGGAGTTAGAACAGGTTTGCAAGCTGGAAGATTTTGCTGGGTGAATCTGTAAAATGCTGCAAAAGCAACAAAATGTTGACATGATTCAGCAAAAACCAATTCATCCAATGACAAAAAGAGATAGAAGCTTGCGAAAGTGCAGTTAGTGAACATGCCCGCATAGCTTATGTAATAAAACCGTTAAAAGAATTTTATGGTCATCATTGTACATAAAAGAACCATGATGACCATAGCGACACTGGAAGAGTACTTGCCGCAATTTTTAGTCTAGAAAGGCTTCTGTATTCAAGAAGCAAAGACAGGCAATGAGCAAAACTCTTGAGTATCTAGCTAGAAAGGGTAGCCAAAATGATCTCACTGAATGGCAAACACGGAAGCCGCCGTTTGAAACTTCTATTTCTAGCGTCAACGGAAAGCCGACGAGGAAATTTTATAAAATTTGTTTTGACATCTTCAAAAGCCTCTACTCAAATAGCAATTCTAAATAACTCCGACAAACAGACACTCTATAAAAATCTAAAATTTAAATTCCTATAGATTAAACCATTCCGTGGTGATTGGACTATCACTTATAGGAATCAAAACTATAACACTAGATGGAGTATAACTGCAACGTTGAAGAATTATCAGTATAACTAACTTATCACATAATTATTATTTGCATCAATTAGTCGCAACTTTTATTATTGCCTTAGTTATTTCGAGAGACATGATCTTATTGCTGATTTTAATATTTTGAACAATTAACCAAATTTCACATAGAAAAATGCCTATAATCCCAATCTTCACCACTCGTTTGCATCCACAAATTCACATAACAACAAAAATTAAACTTCATCGCACGAGATCAACCGGAATTCTAATCTTATGACAGAACTATATATCAGTCACCTCAGAGTTTTCGAGTAATTAGAGAATAATCACCTCTCGATCGCGCTGGCGAGAATTGACGAGTCACCTGAGCGCCTTCTCCGACGGATCCTGATGTGCTTCCTCCCTCCATTTCCATCCAATCGGAACCCTAAATTCCACTTCTAGCTGTCGCGCGACATGAAACCTATATCGTCTGCGATCATCGGAATCGACGTTGCGATCGATCGAGATCTCTAGAGCCCTTCCTCTTCGATCGAAACCCTAGATGCACCCAGGTCAAATAATAGAGATGGTGAAAACTTTGAAGCTAATGGGCAAATTGGGACCAACTCGGGACAAAAAGAACGGTACATACTCTCAAATTCGCGTGACGTAACTCGGCATTCTATGGGTATATGTACCGACTTTATGAACCATTCGTTTCGGCGAGTCGACAGTCAATTTCAGTTGAAGTCGGCGCCGAAAGTGTAACTCTCTTGCCGACTTTAGTGTTAGCTAATATAATTTGCTATCTCATTTAATGACAATTTTTTGTTGTATAGTAAAAATAAAACTACAAAATAGCAAATTATTTTTTAAATAATATGATGATAAAATAAAACTGCGCTAAATTGAAAGGGAGCTTATGGATTGTTGTTTTATTCTATTCTCGTTCCAAAATGAATGAATTAAAATATGCTCTTTGTTCTTTGGTAACTTTCAATGAGCACAATTCTAGTTGTAGTGACTAATAATGATGAGACGTACTTTTGCACTTTAGACCGAGCACAAATCCTAAACATGTGTAAACATAACATACTAATTAGAACCACCGGCTGTATCTAGCACAGTTAGCTAAAAGCTTAATGATTGATATCCGATGTCCCAAATTCAAAATCTCATTACTTCACATTCATAATAAATTTATTTCTGAACAAAAAAGAACAACTGTGTAGCTTGCTATCTTTATCTCAAAAAATATGAAAAAAATATATTACTTAGGGTGCGTTTGGTTCGAGTTATCCTGGCAGGATTACAAACAATCCTGCCAGGATAACTATGTTTAGTACATCCGCTACGTAATCTAATCGTTAATGTAGCATTACAAATCGAGCAGGATTACATCAAAAATATTAACGGTAGGGGGGTCGTGTATCTTGCATTACTGAAACCCGTTAATACTAAATATTATGTAAAATGACAATTTTACCCTTCAACAATCCCGAATCTAATTAACATTATTATTTTCATCTCTCTCGCCTTCCCCCTCTCTCTCGCACGCCCCTTTCTCTCGCTCTCTCTCTCGCACGTCTATCTCTATCTATATCTCTTTCTCTCTCGTGCACGAACACTTATCATCTTCTATTAAAATTTATTTATTATTATATGATTTTTCATTATGTATAATATTTTTTTTCTATTTATTCTTTTATGGGTTGAAATTAATTTTTTGCAACGTTAATTTTTTTTCATGTTAGGTATTTTTGGTTTATTACTTATTAATATAATTAATTTACTACTGCAAATTATATTTTTGTAAAAAAAAATATTCAAATGACCACAACAAGGACAATTTTGAAAAAAACTATACTTTTATGTCATAATTACTAAATTTTATAAACTGAAGCAAACATATTAATGATGTAAACACTGTAATCTAGTATTACATTACTGTATTAAATCAAACGCACTAATGCAGCATCAGTAGTAATCTCACGCCGAAATCCAAGATATCTAGATATGTCGAGGTACTTTGTAATATTACATAACTCGAACCAAACGGGCCCTTAGTATCATAATTCAAAGTTTTAAGCTTATGTGTCAAGACCCGATAGCGTACATTAACTAGATCTCCATTATTATTATTAGGTAAACGTCAAATACCACTCTTGTGGTTTTGCGCTTTCTCACTTTAGTATCCTATAGTTTAAAATGTATCAATATAGTACCTTGTGATTTCATTTTTGTCTTTTCGTCGGTTTTTCCGTTAACTTTTCGTTAAATCATATACAAAAAACTTCATATATTTTATCTCTAGTTTATCGAATATTCACTTTAGTATCCTTTAGTTTTAACTTTGTCACTAATTTAATAAAAAAAATTAGTAAAGAGGATAACAAAGAAGAAAAATAAAATCACATGGTACGAGAATGATACACTTTAAACTATATATTATTAAAATAAGAAAGTGCGAAATCAAAGAGGTGGTGTTTGAAGTTTTCCGTTATCATTATTATTATTTTTGTTTCTTTCATGTAAAACTATCCTACAAAACTGCATCTACCCCATAATAACCACCTAATTCGGAATCCATATGCACAATGAATAAGATAGTGAGGGAACCATGTTTTATTTGATAGTTCCTAATCCATAAAAAAATTTACGACGCATAGAATTTATTAACTAAATATAATTAATTAGATTAAAATGCGCTAATTGTGCCAATCTTAAAATATTAGATGAACAAACTCTCCACGGTGAAGCCATAATCACCATCTTGATCATTTTACTGGCTCGAATCTTAAAGTACCAATGAGGAGGACTTATAGAATTTTGTTCATAATCTCTCATTTACTACCAAAAGTTTAGTGAATTGATGATTGGTAAGTAGCTTTTGTCACCTTCTTCTTATGCTTAATAAATAACTGGATTTTTTTTTTTTTTTTGACAAAAGAATTAAAAAGTTAACCGTTACCGTTTTCTCGCTGTTGTAGGTGAGTCAGAGGAATCGCATGAACCATTCACGAGCACTCCAAGCATTTTGCTATTGGCGCTTACCTAATCCTTTCCATAACAAAACGAAGGATCCGCTGCTTTCTCCTCTCATCAGAAGTCTACAACCGACCGATCAACACCTTCCACGCAAACTCTAACGTACACGTGGCTTAATTATATTGGCTATCCGGAAGTTCGCTGTTGAACGTGTAGCATCAGATGTAAGTCAACATTGTAATAAGGATAAACGGACAGGATCGTACTGCTCGCTCGCGAAAACGAATCCTGGCCGCACATCAGATCATATCCCGCTAACGAAGCCTCTAATTGATCATCGTATTAATGCTCCAAACACCGTTAATTGCTCCCATTTATTATTATCATGTAAAACCAAAGTTTTCAAATTTCAAAAAGCCAACGGTCGCTTCGTCTCTCTTAATCCATTCCCCCCTCCTTTTTTTTGGTGTCTGACGAATCGACTGTTCCCCCTTTTTCTCTTTTCCTTTTCTTCGAGTTCAAATCCTTCTTTCTCCGTCCAGCTCCTTTTGCATCAATTGAAAACCCTAGGCGGGATCGCGCACCTCTTTTTAGGTAGGGTTTTGTGTTCTTGGCGAAGAGGGGGTTTCTTGTGCTGATCCAATGGAACGGATTGGGCAAAACCCTACTCCTAATGGTAGGATAGGTATGGTTCTCCTTTAACTTCTTTATTGTTCTCGCAATTATCATTTTTTTTTATGGTACAGAGTGAATTTTAATGGATTTTAACTCCAAATTTTCGCTTTGATTTGTTTTGTAGGTGTTTCTCCTGGGAAGGAGATCAAGAAGACGGTTCGAATGGCCGAGATGTGCGATTTCATTCCTTTTGAATCAACTATTAGTAAGTTTGTTTACGTCTTTATGTTTATCAATTTTTTTTTTTTAAAAAAATGGATTTTTGGAAACTGATTGTAAGATCTGAAGCCATTTTGACCTTTTCTTCGAGCAAATTGCTAAGGATTTTGAGTTTTATGCGATTTCAGTAGGATCTTCGGATTCACCTGATATACCTTGTGGGCAACTGCAAGAGACGCCGGATTACATTAGAAGAGGCATACAAAGAAAAAGAATCGTACCTCTTGAGCTCTTTTCAATTAGAAGATCCAACAGCTCTAATACAAATCAGGGATCATCTCCGGAGATGCAATCTTCGAGTAAAAGAGAAGCTTTGGAAGCTTCGATCATGGATACGTATAATTTCTTGAACATAAATGTAGGTGGAATCGATGATTCTGTAGCTTATGAAGGTTTGGAGTTTCAAAAGGATAACTTCTATACTGGTGGAGATACTATTAGAACAGATGCACCAATTGGTGATGGGAAAGTAGTACTATTGTACCAATCTGCTCGAATAGGAAATTTCTCGTATAAGTTTGAGAACTTTGATGCTGGAGAGTATCTTGTAGACCTTCACTTTGTGGAGATTGTGTACACTGATGGTCCTCCGGGAATGAGAATTTTCGATGTCTTTATACAGGAAGAGAAGGTGAGGAAATTTTTTTTTGTAATTTATCTGTTTTAGAGAAATATTTTGTCAACTTTTCTTTCTACACATGCGCCTTTCAACAGGTTATCTCTGCATTAGATGTATACGCAAAGGTCGGAGCCAATCAGCCCTTAGTAATATCGGACCTTAGGGCATCAGTTGTTGAAAAGGAAGGTCTATCCATAAGATTCGAAGGGTTAGTCGGCAGACCTATTGCTTGTGGTATTTCAATTAAATGCGACACTTCTAAAGGTTTGTATTTCCTTCTATTTCATCTGAAGTCATTGTATCATGATCTTTTTCTTGGGGACTAAAATTCATGTTAAAATTAAAGTGTATGGAGATCAACCCAACAATAAAGCATTTTGAAATCACCTTCTTACCTTTATATTTTTGTGATTAGTGCCCCTCAATTTTCTTTATTGGTTTAAGTTATTTCACTTAATAAAATTGAAAATTTTGTTGAATCCAATGGTAAATTCATTGAATTTAATAGTGTTTGCTGCCGGGACTGCCATGGCAAATGAGTTGTTGATTTTAACCAAAATACCTAGTATAACTGAAGGGAATAACTCAAATAAAAAAAAAGCTGATAAAAAATTTAAGATCGGCAGTGTATTTTAAAGTGGCCTTAGTTTGAAGGGATATCCATACACTTTACTAACATGTTATTAAAGTGTGGTAACAAATGTTGATTTATATTATTACCAGGAACGATGGAAGAAATATCAAATCTGACAGAGGTAAAACTGAACAGAGGATATTTTGTTTCTAGTTTTCAAGATTCATTTCCGTCTCAAACATTTGGAAAAATAGATTACATTCATTGAATTGTAAGCACAAATTCGACATTTACAGGACAAATGCATTAGCTGTAGGAAACTGAAGAAAGAGTATGATTTACTCCTGAAGAATCAAGAAGAAGCTAAAAGAGAAGTGCAAGAATTAAAGAGAGAGAATGATCTCAAAAGTAAAGAATGCCATGAGGCATGGATGTCACTCCAGGAACTACAGATGGAACTGATGCAGAAGTCGATGCATGTTGGTTCTTTAGGTACTAGAACCTTTACTAGATTACATTTTTTATGGGAAGTTGAATGAGTGATTCATATGATTTTATGCAGCCTTTGCTGTTGAGGGACAAGTGAAGGAGAAGAGCCGATGGTTTCTGTCCCTAAGAGACTTGAGCGAGAAATTTAATGTACTCTCTCTCTCTCTCTCTCTCTCTCTCTCTCGTGAAGCTATAACAACAACTTCATGTAGCTATATTCCTCGGATATATGCGTCTTATAATCAGTAGTTATATGTAAACAGTTGCTGAAGCTCGAACATACCAATTTATCAGAGGCAGTGCAGGAATACAAGAAGTGCCTTGCAGATTTTACAGAGATGAACAATTCAATTCAGAACACCAGTATGTGTTGTTTGTCCGTCTCTTTTGAATAATATACGCTTTGTTCTGCTTTGTAAAAATGTTAGTTTATACACATATATTGTTTACTTTTTCTCTAATGAGTTTATCATTTTCTATCAAACAGTGGACTATTACACCAACATAAATAGGGAGTGCAAAGAGCTAAAAGAGAAATTCATCGAGGAAACAAAGGAACGGAAAGATCTGTACAATAAGCTTATTGAGCTGAAAGGTTATTGATCTATTTGACTTTTACAGGTACCAGTGGAAATTAGGGAGCTGGTACTTGGTCTAAAACTTGTAATTGCAGGAAACATTAGAGTTTTTTGTCGGTGCCGACCTCTAAATGGAGAAGAAATAGCTGCTGGAGCTTCTATGGCTGTCGATTTTGAATCTGCAAAAGATGGTGAACTAATAGTTCGGGGTCATGTATCCTCCAAGAAAGTATTCAAATTTGACTCTGTTTTCAACCCTGAAGATGACCAAGGTAATTCTTTCAATGCTCAGTTTATCATCTAAAATGATAAACAATTTAACCTGAAATCTGTAAAATTCTATCATATGTACTTCGTGGACAGAAAAGGTATTTGAGAAAACAGCACCTTTTGCAACATCAGTGTTGGATGGGTACAATGTCTGCATATTCGCTTACGGGCAGACTGGGACTGGGAAAACATTCACCATGGAAGGGACTGAAGAAGCTAGAGGAGTCAATTATAGGACTCTCGAGGAACTATTTCGTATTATCGAAGAAAGGGAGGGGCTTTTTCGTTACGAGTTAACTGTAAGTGTGTTAGAGGTCTACAATGAGCAAATACATGATTTACTTCTTACAGGATCCCAGCCTGGAGTAGCTTCGAAAAGGTAACTTAGAAGTATAATTTTGTAATAACCTTGGAGAGACAAAATTATTAGTAGTTTTGTAATTATTGCTTATTTTCTGTAGGCTAGAAGTCAGACAATTTGCAGAAGGTGTTCATCATGTTCCTGGACTGGTTGAGGCTCATGTTGGCAACATGAATGAGGTTTGGGAAGTTCTACAAACTGGCAGCAAAGCCCGGGCTGTAGGATCAACAAATGCAAATGAACACAGTAGTCGATCACACTGGTTATCCTTTCTCCCTTGTGTCTTTTTCAAATTTATAATTAGTAGTTCATCCTCTCTGAAAACATGTTAACATTTATCAAATGATAGAAAACTAATATATGAAATCTTATTGTTTGTTTCAGTATCAACTGTGTTATGGTGAGAGGAGAGAATCTGGTAAATGGGGAATGCACGAAAAGCAAGTTATGGCTAATAGACTTAGCAGGAAGTGAGAGAGTAACGAAGACAGATGCTCAAGGAGAACGATTGAAGGAGGCTCAAAACATTAACAAATCACTCTCTGCATTAGGAGACGTGATATCGGCTCTTGCAACTAAAAGTCCACATATTCCTTTCAGGTTCTTGAAGAAAATATATGTTTTTAGGATCTGATTCTTTCATTGAATACCGAGCTGCATGATTCTAACATTTGGATTCCCTCTTGAATTTTGTAGGAATTCAAAACTAACACATTTACTGCAGGACTCGCTAAGTGAAGTTTTCTTCCTCTTCTGGTTTTATTTATTTTCTCCAGTAAATTTAGATATTTTAAGTTAAAATCTTACTGATTCAGAGAAGTGATTCAGGTGGAGACTCGAAGACTCTGATGTTTGTGCAGATTAGCCCTAATGAGAATGATGTGGGTGAGACTCTTTGCTCTCTCAATTTTGCTAGTAGAGTGAGGGGAATTGAGCTTGGTCCAGCCAAGAAGCAAGTTGATGTCAGTGAATTGTCCAGATACAAATTGATGGTAGTACTCCCTGGAATCCACAGTTCTTATTTTTGTCCCCTCTTTTTTTTTTTCTATGTCTAAGAATAAGTTCTCTTTATGGTTTTGCCAGGTCGGCAAAGCCAAGCAAGACAGCAAGAATAAAGATGTTCAAATTAAGAGTATGGAAGAGACAATTCAATCTGTTGAAATGAAAAACAGGGCAAAAGATCTGATCAACAAAACCCTCCAAGACAAAGTATATTTACTCTTTATCTTTTTTCTACTCTGCCTTGCAAGCTGTTGCATAGTACAGCATATATCTTTTATTTAGTAGGTGTGGAAAATACCTGTTTGTTTTATTCTAGTGGATAACTATCTTATTCTATTTCTCTGGTTCTACTGTCTTAGTTTGTGCGGTGAAGTACACAAAAGCAAGCCACTGTTTAAACATCAAATTACTTTGTAAAGTCATTATTGGAAATTGTTGCAGCAGATTGTGTAGAAAAGCTAATAACAGTAGATTATGTATAAAAACTAATAACAAGAGGTCAGTTTAAATCCAGTTTTGTCACCCTTCCTAACAGCTTGAAAAGGTCAACACCTAACATTATATTATTATATGCAGGTTAAAGAGCTGGAATCACAGCTACTGATCGAAAGAAAACTTGCGAGACAGCACGTTGACACCAAAATAGCCGAAGAACAACAGCAGCAGCAACGAGAAAGAGAAGATGAAAACATTCCATTCACTACTCCGTACAAAGACTTTGCGAATGTAATGCGGCCCCTCACTGATAACAATATCCACAGACTGACGCCATTCCCTCCAAGCGATAATACCAACATACTTAAGCCCTTCTCTCCTCTGAAGGACAAGGAGAATAAGCCAGAATTAGCAGAAGAGCAGCCACTCTTAAGAAAAGCCAGCAGAGTTTCTCTTTGCAGCACAATTAACCGTGTTCCTCCCGTTCCTGCCTCTCGTCGGAACTCTCTAATTCCACTTCCTACCATCAGGCCCACAGCAGATAATCCGTCACCGCCCTTTTGTTCACCACTCCCAACTATTAATGACAAAAATCGCGAACATAAAAGAGACCCTAGAAGTAACAAGAAGATAGCCAGTATTCTTAGAAGAAGCCTCCAAAAGAAGGTGATTGTAAGGCCACAGTTACCACAGTCGGTTCGAAGAGGGAGCAATGGGATCGAGAAGCTTCGAATTTCGATCGGCGGGAGTGGGAGGAAGGCGCGAAGAGTGCCTATGCCAACTGGTACTAACAATGCAGCACAGAGGAATCAGCAGCAGAGGGAGAAGGAGAGGGGATGGAATCATGGAACTGCTGTGAGAAATATCGTCTGATTTGCTGACATTTAGCGTGAACTTTTCATAGGATGTTTTCTGACTTATTTGGATCTCATTGCTGTTTATGAGATTCGAAAATGGTTGATGATTTTAGTTCTCTAACTAATGCTGTATTCTGTGCAGCTTCATCGAACTAATTACCGTGCGTGCAAAGTTCGTGTGAGCAAGGCACGGATTATAAACTTTACAATTTACAGAAATTACTGCTATTGTTTAGATCAGCTAGTTTGTTCAATACAGGTATTACTCTTCGCATTACTGTTATCTAACTTGTATTAGTAATTCAATAGAAATTTACCTGAAGCTGTGAGTGTTTTATTGCTTACACCCCCCCCCACACTGTTTCAGCACATCATATGCATGTTTTCAATATCTGATAAACAATATCTAAAAATTAAAATCTAAATACCCCAAAAATAGATATGATGTTCCGATACGCCTGGTGCAGGCGAATAATTTCTCATACATTGTTATTGCACTCAATTTAATGTACTGTAAAGTTACATAATGCAATTGAATTTTTTAAAATTTGTGCTTTCCTTCTAGTGAATACAATTTGGATTATACGAGGAGGTTCTAAAAATGTTTTTCTTGTGACTTAATTAATAAAAACATTTTCCCATGCTTTTATTGTTTCCAAGGTGACTTTTGATTTACTTAACTTTATTCCTCAGCAAAAGCTGCCAAACTATCCTCCCCTTGCATGTAAACTTTTTGTTTTTCTTTTCTCCAATCATTGAAATGCTCAGATTAAAAAAAAAAAAAAATTTAAAAAAGGCAATGCTTTTGGGTACTACAAAATGTCCCCTGTAGCCGGCTGATGCATTTGTAGCATGGGTTTACATAAGTTCTGAGGGACGATAATTCTACACTTCCAAATTAACTTTTTTTATAGTATTTTTTGTTTCTAT
This sequence comes from Ananas comosus, assembly GCF_001540865.1. Lineage (NCBI taxonomy): Eukaryota > Viridiplantae > Streptophyta > Magnoliopsida > Poales > Bromeliaceae > Ananas > Ananas comosus. The sequence continues at coordinate 2,006,923 of NC_033627.1, read as the reverse complement.
TTTTGGGAAGAATTACTCAATACGCTTCTCAACATTTTGAGAGGTTGTTAATATAATTAAGTTAAAAAAAATAATTCTCATTTCCACTATATTATTTATATATATATTATCAATGTAAGTTAAATTGTACTGATAAATATACATATCCTGCTCACCAGGGGAAACTTTGGGTACGCATTGCGGTACTCCAAACATTCTCCCGTAAACAAAACTCATGGAACTGTGGATGGGCGACTTTTTCCGTCTAATCGATTGTACGTTCGATTAGAATTATTACACAAGCCTAAATTCATCGTCGGAGCAACATCAAGATGAGATCACAGTAAATCGGACGGCTGTGATTACTCGCCACTGGAAAATTCAGCAGCGAATCGTTAAATCACCAGGTCCATAAGTTTGACGGTCGGGATCGCGCGGAATGATGATCGGAAATTTCTTTCGTGGACACGGTCTATAGGCCGGGATGATTTTTTTTGTCTAATTTATTATAAAATTGTCATATCATAAAAAATTTTAAATTTTTAATACATATTCTTGTACCGGCTTTAGGTGAGTTAATTATTACTTAATAAATAATTTTTTAAAATTTGAAGAACGATTATAATCAAACAAAACGTTGTGTGGCATTACAAGATTCTTTTCCTTTTTTTTTTTTGGTTTTCTCGGAAAATATTAACAATAGCACATTTTATCCACTTACAGGGGAATTGGTACACACGATGATGAGTGACGTGGTAGGCCCGTTTCAGGCAACAGTCTCACCCACGTGGCAGCGTTAACGGCCGTCATGTATGCACGTGTCCGTTAAGGGGAAGAGTCACGTCCTTGTGAGGGGCGGGGCCCATCACGTGACCTTATTACCTACGCGTAGAGCCGCACTGTGCGGTGCGTGCGGGCGCAAATTAGCATTCACCCGGATTTCTCCTTCTCCCCCGCTATAAATTGGCCCCAGTGGAGCGGGACGAGGAATTTTCCCCAATTTCTCTGAGAGAGAGAGAGAGAGAGAGAGAGAGAGAGAGAGGAGGGATGCGAGAGGAGGTCAAAAGCTCGGGGACGGCGGAGCCCTTCGCGCTCGCGAGGTCGTCGTCTCCGCCTCCGACCCCCGCCGCGAGGTATCGACTCATCCCCCTTCTCCTTCTGTGATTCCTCGTTCGAGCTCTATTCTCTCGGATCCTGCGAAATTTGTGCTCGATTTGTTGTTCTCGTTTTACTAATGGTGAAGATGAAGTATTAAATGCTTTCAATAGCGGGAGGTCTCTCATGTTGGGGGATTTCTCGGTCTAAAACCCTAGAATTTGGTGGTAGGAGCTAGGGTATTGATGATAGCTTAGATTTGGGTCTTTGCTTAGGTCTAATTGATTTAGCTTTTTGATGAAGTCTCCAATTTGAGATAGTTTGGTAGGGTTTTTGTTCGTCTTTAATGGTGGAGGTGTTTCGTAGGGTGTGCTGCGATCATGTGGTACTTGGTTAGGAAAGGCTGCTAGATTTTGTTCCTTACTTCCGTTTTATTCCATTACATAGTATAATATGGTAGGTTTGGATAAGGTTTGTGCTGGTTGTTTACTGGAGCGCGACCTGAATTCAAAAGAACTCTTTGTAGTTCCTGAACTGACTGACCCTAAATTTGTGAGATTAGTGTTGTTTGTTTAGCGGTATTTGAAGAAGACCTAACAATATTTTCCTCAGCAAAACCCCCCTTGACAGCTTCCAGCTGTACTATAAGCAGAAGTTTCAAATTTGTGATTTTGCTTTTGGTGTGCTTGCAATTTCAGTTTAACTTGCCGCAACAGCTAGAACTTCAGACTTTTGTTTGCCAAAAGTCTGGGCTACGTTTTGGAGTGGAAAGATTGCACATAAGTTATTTGAATTGACTTCTTCACAATTGAGACTGGCTCAATAATAGATATTCCTGTTATCAGATTAGAAGTGTAATCAACTCCACATGGCAATGTTGCTTTGTTTTATGCTCCTACATGTTCCATTTTCAATTTATATTGGGAGTTTCCTATGGAAGGCAATATTTAATGTGAGCGAACAGTTAGCCATCATTGATGTTGTGGGCAAATAAATATTCATGTCACTGTTGAGACTTGAGTAAGTTCTGTGTAAATGAGATTAATTTTTGGTAGGGATTATCAATCTAGCATGTATCTTTTAGGAACTACTGCCAATTCCCGAAGTAAGGAAATTCAAGATAGTGAGAGAGAGGGACACTGGAGTAATCAGTTAGCTTGGTTGGCAGACATCTTTGGTTTGCTCTAACTCTTGCAACCAAGAAATGACTCTCCGAAGTTAGTCGGGATATGAGGACTCTGGGATCAGTGCATGGAAAAATTAACTGATACTGTCTTTAAAAAAGGAAAAAATAACTCATATAAATAAAAGGCCCATAAGAAAAACATTCTAAACAAGCATCACATCTGCAATAATGCTAGTAAGAATAGAAGGGTGCAAAAGTAGAATCCAATGTGAAGAAATGCATGCGAATTTTTCTTTTACTTAGGGATGCATGACTTTCCACTGCTTCTTTAAGCTGACGCCGAGTATTATCTGCATCTCAGTTCGGCTGGTGCTTCCTCTCCTGCTGTGGCAACTAATGTAGCCAGCATAGATTGGCTTGGTAGTGCGCAGGGTTCCAAAGCAGGTTCTTTGTCTGGTATCGGTCCACGACCCCCTCGAACTTCTTTAAGCACAAATGTTGGTGGCTCTGCTTTGGGAACCTCACAACCTTCATGCCGACCATGGGAACGAGGTGACTTGCTTCGCCGCCTTGCCACATTTAGGCCTTCAAATTGGTTTGCAAAACCAAAGGTTAGCAAATCTAAGTTTTCCTTAAATTTGAACAGCTAGTTATAGTTTTCCTTGCTCCATCGCATGATTTACATGTATATCTAAAGTATATCTAATTCTTCTTGTCGTATCTAATGAGTTTCTTGTTATGTAAGAAAAAACTGTGTGTGTTTTGTGCAGCATATATTGTATGATCAAAAAAATATCCTGTATAAACAGTTGTTTGTATAGATATTTGCAATTCAATGAACACTTATGGTCTTCTTTTAACGGGTACTGGCTTCTTCTGTTGAAGTTTTTACTCTTTTCTAGAACTCACATATCTTCCCCCAAATGTATTGTACTTGAACTCTTAGAATAAGTAATTCCCTCTTTTCTTTCCTATGGTTTGTAAACATTTGCAATTGAAAACTTCAGGCGGCTAATGCGCTGGCTTGTTCACGACGAGGTTGGCTGAACATTGATGTTGACAAAATTGAATGTGAGTCATGTGGTGTACAGCTTATATTCGCTGTACTATCTACCTGGACGCCTGCTGAAGGTATGATTTGAAATAGAATCGACGGGCATTATGTTTGGTTCATAGAAAGGCTTTCAGAGGAAATTCTAATTGATTAGCATAATACTATACAGTTGTGATTTAGACATATTATAACAATTTTAAGGGCATTGAATGATGCAATTGTTGTCTGAACTTTGAAGTGTTTCCTTTCCTAGATACAAGAATGAGACAAATTAACATCTAGTGGGATGATTTTTTGAAGTCATAATGTTCTTGTCAGCAAAAACATGATTGTTTTGTGTCCCCAGCTATTTCATATGATAGACTGTACTTATTGTGCTTATTTGTGTTTCTTCCTAGTTGATCGTGCTGTGGAAGCCTTTGCTGAACAGCTCGATGCAAGCCACAAAGTTACTTGCCCATGGAAAGGAAGCAGCTGTGCTGATAGCTTGGTGCAATTTCCCCCAACTCCTCAATCAGCATTAATTGGTGGTTATAAAGATAGGTGCGATGGGCTCTTGCAGTTCATCTCTCTTCCAATGATAGCTTTAACAGCAATCGAGACTATGAGGCTCACAAGGAGCTCTCAGATTGATCGCCTTCTGTCACAACCATACACATTTTTATCTGGGGAATTAGGTTACAAAGCAGATAGCACACCAGGACTAGAGCTCTCTCGAGATGATTCCCTTTATAATTACTCTCTTGTACGCAGTTCTATCACTTCTTGATGCTTTTAAGTTCTTATTTTATCTTTTAATTTTAGCTTCCATTCACTTTAGCTTTTTTCTTTTAATGCAATTCTGAGTAGGCACAGAAGCTCATAAGCCTTTGTGGATGGGAGCCTAGATGGCTCCCAAATATTCAAGACTGCGAGGAAAACTCAACTCAGTCTGCTAGAAATGTGTGCTCAACTGGCCCAACCAAAGACCAATTTCAATCTCACCTTCCTGGGCTTAATAAGAAAACACTCTCTGCATCAGTTAAAAAAGGCACCAGGGAAAGAAAAGGATCTGTTAAAGACTCTCGGTGCAACATGAGGTCCCCCTTATTAGATTGCAGTTTATGTGGGGCCACCATCAGAATCTGGGACTTCCGCACCGTTCCTCGTCCTGCTAGGTTCAGTCCTAACAACAACGACACGCCTGATGCAGGCAAAAAGTCTCTACTGACTCGTGGGGTAAGTGCAGCTAGCGGAGTAAACGGCTGGGGTGCGGCTGATGGAACAGAAAAAGAACAAATAGAAGGTCGTGAGGAAGAAGCAACAACTGGTGAGGGGAAATCACTATCAAATGCTGGCGTGGATCTGAATCTGACCATAGCCGGAGGATTGCCATCCATCCATTCTGGTATCCCACCAGTTTCAGAACATTTTGATGATGGGGGCATGGGGAGAGATTTAATGATCGGACAGCCTACTGGAAGTGAGGTTGGTGACCGTGCTGCTTCATATGAATCACGGGGTCCAAGCTCTAGGAAGCGTAACCTTGAGGATGGTGGAAGCACAGTCGACAGGCCACAGGATAGAATTCAGCGGGCCGACAGTATAGAAGGGACTGTTATTGACCGTGATGGTGACGAAGTTGATGATGGTACACAGAATTCGGATGGTCCAGCAAAACGTGCCCGTGGGTTGAATATCGATACATACCACCCATTGTCTAGAATTGATTCTTCTGGTGCAGGCCCAAGTCGCTCTTTATGCTTCGATATTGAGATAGATGTGAACAGGTCTGACCCCTTTAAAGAAGAGAATGATGCAGCTGCTACGCTCCCAGGCCTCCCGTCCACTAGAGATTCTGCCCGGGCATCCTCTGTTATTGCGATGGACACGATCTGCCATAGTGCCGAGGACGATTCCATGGAAAGTGTTGAAAACTATCCGGGTGATATTGATGATATTCATTTACCCTCACCAAGGATCCATAGGAACCTTGACATGAATGATGCCTTGGATTTAAACTACAGCAATCAAGCTCAGCAAAGTACCTGCCTACAACCTGCTGCTGGAAGTGCTGCTAGAGAGATGGGAGGCAGCAGTACAAATGAGGGGGAAGAAATTCTTAATGCAGAAAATGCTACTAACTATGCCAGGGACCGTTTTAGTTTAGGCCTCAGTGGAGGGAGTGTTGGTATGGGTGCGAGCCATGAAGCTGAAATCCATGGGGTTGATGTTTCTGTGCATAGAACAAATAGCATTGTTGGCGACGTGGAACCGATCACTGAAGTCACGGAAAATATAGGGCAAACTGGTGAATCAGTTCCAGGACCTGGATTAATGGACGAGTTTGTGCCGGAAGATGTTGGTCGTGAGGATCCTCATGGGGATAGCCAGGATATGGTGTCTCGATCGATGGGCAGAGCTGACAGTGGTTCAAAAATTCATGGCTCGACAAAAGCTGATTCTGTTGAAAGTAGGGAGAAGATGAGTGATGCCCTAGGTCATGATAGCACTGCACATCCTTCTCTTTCTTGCAATGCGGTAATTTATTCTGGCTATGAAGTGTCCAAGGAGGAGGTGACCCAGAGAGGCAAGGTGTCTAATTTTGATGAGGCGCCCTTGTTGTCGGATGGTGATCCTGGAAATGGGTTAGGTAATGTTTTCATTCTTCCATACTGAACTTTTTAAGATTATTTCAGGTTTTGAAGGAAGTTTTACTTTAAATTCATCAGACTTGTGTGGTTAGTGGTTACTCTTATCTACTTTGGTTATATTTCCTCCTTTTGTTTCTCAGTTTTGACCTCTAAGTTGAAAAAACTTCCAGTTTGGCAGTTTCTATTTTACGATATATTACTTGTTCACAAGATTGCTATTTATTTCCTCCTAGTTTTTGACAATGTCAGTATATAGTGTCAACCTATGAACAAATTCATGAGAACCGCATCCTGCAAGAATTTGGTATGTTTGTTTATGTTGATTTCAAGACCTAACAGTCACTACAGATTGTTTTACTTTTCCTTATTCCGTATGTTAGCGATCTGTAGTTGCTTTGTTTTTTCTTTTTGTGAACAAGAAGTAACTTGGTTCTCTTATCACTTGTGAAAACCTTTTTGTTTGTTTAATTGGAACAGCAAATGGGGAAAATGACTATGAATCAGAGGTTGGAGAATTTGATCCTATTAAGCATCATAACAGCTATTGTCCTTGGGTAAATGGAAATGTTGCAGCCGCTGGCTGTTACAGCGATACTGCTTCTAGTTCGAGTACTCCAGTTGCTCTTTGTGGCTGGCAGCTTACATTGGATGCCCTCGACACTTTGCAATCTCTAGGTCATGTCCCAAACCAAACAATGCAGTCAGAATCTGCAGCTTCTCTCTACAAGGTAAGCTTTGACCATATTTGTTTCATTCTTCTTTTGTTTTTTTTTGTTTTCTTTAATGTGTGCATCATTTATTGAATGGTGCTCAATGATATCCACACTATTTGCCATGGTTGTTCAATAACATTATTTTTATTTGTGCAGGATGATCATGTAACTCCTAACCACAAACTCGTGACACGCCACTCCGCAAGTAAAAGCCATGGCAAACGTTGATTGTGAGTTTGATACTCTGGTGTATTGTTATGTTTACATCTCTCATATCTTTCTCAGTTATGTTATGCTGCAAATGCCTGTAGTAGTTCCCTTTGTGCTTTCGCAAAGGAGCTTAATTTTTAAGATTTGGTTAGTTAGTTAACTGAAACAATATTTATACCTATATATTAGGTCATATTGGTTATTCAAATATAGTATTTGCTATTTCCTTGGACCACCATTTGATCTGTTATTGCTGGACATATTTGGTGTACCGTCTTTTCAATGGTTCACTGGAAGCATATACTGTCAAACTTGAAGAGGTGTTACATTCTTCAAATATGATGAACTTACTAGTACTGAAAGACAGTATATCTTTAAACATGAATTTCAAATTGAAGTTCAAGAATAATTAAAAACTTTGTGGTAGTTAATGAGGATCTTCGAAGCTGTAATATCTGCATCTGCTCTTCTATTAAAACTTAACCTGCTGTATACTGACCTGATTCCTTTTCTGACGACTCAGGGCTATCATGGGAAAACAAACTAATTGTTGCAGCTGAAACCAGAAAGGGAGAAGGCAGCAGAAATAATTCTATTTAATTTATTTTCTTCAAGCATGTTAGAGAACCAGACTTCTTAAGAATCTTAGCAGGTAAATTGACGATGGTATGTACTCTAGTGCTATGTCTATCAACAGAGAGCTATATCTTTCCTTTCCTGGCTGTGATTAACATGTGCATCTGATTAGGTTTGGGCCATTGTGATGTTGAGACTATTCTCCTTTTATTTCTTGTATGCTATATTATGTTTCAAGAATTTACTTTTTGTTTCTAACTTCCTGTTGTTTTAACCTGGTGTTTTTGGTTAAGGAGATATTCCTTCGTGCGGTCAATGGTGCAATCAATGTGGAAAAAGTTTTCATATCGTCAAAATTCATATTTTCTATTTCTTTCTCAACTGTATTGCTTACCATGTTGTCAAGCTCGTTGGAAATTTCTGGAAACAGGACAGCTCTGCTTCTCAATGTTTGTTTTCAAGTATGTCATGGAAGTCTCGTGATTTTTACACTTTGTTTCATTATAGCAAGTTTTAGTACCACACCGAATAGTAAATTGCTGCTTCTGTATCCTATACAAATAGAATTTTCTTGGATGGACGATATAAATATAAGATATCTGTCTTTTTCTCGTTGTTTCCAAGCTCTTTATGCTGTTTTTAGTCCTGAACCATCACCACAATTCTTTCTCATACATCAATTGCTTTCCAATATGATTGCCACATCATGGATAATAATGAACTCATCATTGTGTTCACCCAAAATCAGGGAGAGAAAAAAATGCTACGGTTTCTCATGTCATAAACAGGTTCTACTGGTTCTGAGGTGAAAGGAGCCCTCTCTCAACAAATTTAGTCATAAGCTTTTCTCCGTGATTCGCATGTCCCTCCAAGACTAGCCTATCCTTAACTTTTTGACACACTTTAACATCAGGAATTAAGTTCCTCTGGAACATTCGGCACGCCACTTCATACGACTGCAGTGGAAGACCACTCCTGAGAGAACTCACCATCAAAATGTGGCATGTTTGTCCATCGATCTTCGAGGCTGTTCTCAAAACCTTCCCTAAAATCTTGTAAGCCTCTTCAGGTTTGCCCAAGGCACAAAGCTTCTCAATCACTTGGTTGTATGCACTTCTTAGCTCCTTTCTCTGCAGCATTTTCTCGAGCAACTTCAGTAACTCTTCAACCTTACCCTTCTCGCAGTATCTATGTATCACTGTCCTATACATAACGGGCGTAGGAACCAATCCTCTATGGAGCATCTTCTTTGCAAGCTCTGTTGCTTCTTCGAACCGATCATTCTTTCCCAAAGCATCAATCATAACCGTGTAAGTGTAAACGTCGGGATGCCTATTGCTCAAATACATGTCGTCCAGCAACGAAAGCGCTGAACCCAAGTCATTTTCCTGGCAAAATCCATGGATTACGGTGGTGAAATTTATCACATTAATGGCACAACCCTTGCTTTGACACTCCTCCATGAACTTCTTCGCCTCTCCCACGTCACCCTCTTTACACAGTGCATGGAGAAGTAAATTAACCTCGGCCGGTGTGGGGAAGAATCCATTTCGCAGCATCTGCGTGACCAAATTACAAGCCTCTTTCAGCTTCCCTTCTCTTCTCAAACCGTGCATGACGACGCTATACGAAATATTATTCGGCGTCCACCATTCCTCCTCGCTCCGATTGAGCATTTCCCACGCTTCTGATGATTTCCCAATTCGGCACAACCCGTTCAACAATGCAGTGTATGTGACCGTGTTCGGCTTACAATTATTCTTATACATATACTTCAGCATCTTTCTTGCTTGATCAATTTTCCCTATTCGGCAAAATCCGTCAATGACCGCGCTATATGTCACCACATCAGGAAGGCAACCTTTTGAAATCATCTCGGTGACGATATTCTTCGCCTCCTCCATCCTCCCACTCTGACAAAATGAATGCACGACGGAGCTATATCCAACCTCATCTATCCTGAACCCTTTCTCCTCCGACTCGCGCATAAACTCAAGCGCCTCATCCGCGTGCCCATGCTTTGCTAATGCGTGAATTATCATAATATAAGTTACCTGATCAGGAATCAAATTCGCCTCCATTCTCATCCTCTCCAGCAACTCTCTCACCTCTCCCATCCTCTTCTCTTTGCAGAAGAAGTTCATCACTGTGTAGTAAGTGATCTTGTCGGGCGAGCAACCTCTGAGAGGCATCTGTTGAATCATTACTAGGGCATTTTCGTATCTTCCCGCATCGCAAAGCCCCTTTATCAGCGAATTGTAAGTAATAATATTAGGCTTGATTCCGACCCTTTCCATGCGATCCGAGAACTTAACCGCCTTCGCCAACCGGCCGGCCATCACAAGAACCTGAATCGCCGCATTACAAACGGTCAAGTCCGGAGCGCAGCCATCTTTCTGCATCAGATTCAAAACCCTCATCGCGGTCCTGAGCTTTCCCGCGCGGCTGTAGGAGAGCATCAAACATGCGAAATGCTCGGGCCGCCTACTTAGCCCGCGGCGGATCATGAGCCTCATGATCCGCCGCGAGGCCTCGCACAGTTTAGTCTTGCTAAGCAGCTGGAGCATTACGTCGAACACCTCGGGGGCATGGCGGTACCGCCACTGCCGATCGGCCCAGTAGAAGAAGCTTACGGCTGCGCGCTCGTCTCGCTGCGATCGGAGGACCGCGGAGACTTGCCGGGGTTTTAGGCTTCGTAGCAGGAGCCGAAGCTGGCTCTCCATTTGCGGATTCCACGCGTGGCGGAGATCGATCAACCTGCATATCTCTCTCACTATAGGGTTTCTTGATTCATCCTTTTCTTCTTCTTCTTCATCATCTTCTTCCTTGTAACTCTTCTTCTCGTCCTTGGACGCGGCATTTTTATCGAACAAATCCAAAGCGCCAAACCCATTGTCGTCGTCGTCGTTGCTTCCACATTCCGACTCATCTTCTTCGTCGAGATCATCACTCAAAACTGAGGCACCGAACCGAGCATCGTCGTCTTTGAGATCATTAGAGTGCGTAGAAGATGCATTTGAATCGCCAAGCTTGGGCCTTAGATCTGAGGAGGAGCATGAAGCGGAGGAGAAAAAGGTGGCGTTTTTATAACGGAAATTCGGAGAAGACGCGTCGAAATTGGGTATAAAACTGATAAGGGTTTGTGGAGTTGCTATGTTCTTGGATTTGAGATTGTTGTTTGATAGAGCGAATAGAGTTGATTTGAAACCCCTTCCTAGGGTTTTAAGCATCGTAATTTTGGGGATAAGCGGAGGGGAGAGAAGCGGGAGTGCTCCAAGAGTCCTTAAACGACGCTAATGGCGGAGCGAGAAAATTTATTTATAATTTTATAATTTACACCTCAAAATTAGATTATAATTTATTTTTTATTCTATTTATTCAAAAGTTTATTTACTCTTTCGAGTCTTATAATTTTTTATTTATTACTGAAAATTTATTTAAATTTTTATAAACTCCAAAATGCAACGTACATATCTAGTTTTTTTTTTTTTTTAGTTAAATACCACTAAGATGATTTACGAGACAAACAAACGGCAGAGATCTAGGAGATCAGAACAAGCAACGGTCGATCTCGCTTTATCGCATGTGTCCGTTAGATGCCGTAAAAAAAAAATCCAATAAAAAACTGAAAAGAAAAAGAAAAAGAAAAATAAAAAAAAGGTCCATGCCGACGGTGCGGTTCCCGCCCCGTTAATATATATAGATATATATGTAGCCTCTTCTCCTCCGAGATCTCCCGCACCATCCTCCTCCTCCTCCTCCCACTACATCAACATCCAAATCGCTCGATCATGGAGTTGAGAACACCATCGCTCCAAAACGGGATCCTACGCGGCGACGAAGCTCCCAACAATGGCGGATCCTCTTCCCTGATCTTCCTCGGAACCGGTTGTTCCAGCGCCGTCCCCAACGCCCGGTGCCTGATCCAGCCCTCCGATCCGCCCTGCAAGGTCTGTTTCCAATCGCTCTCGACCCCTCCCGAGCGAAACCCTAATTACAGGTCCGATCCAGCAATTCTCTCCTTTTTTCTTTTGTTCTTTTACTTCCCTGTTTGGGATCGAACATTCGATCTCTTCTGTTATTTTTCTTAGGGATTTGAGGCGATTTACTCTTGTTTCTTGATGGAATACTGTATGTTGTTCGAATTTGGTATGGGGAGCTGATTCGACGGATTGATTTCGTGGAATGATTTTGATCTGAGCATATCTGATTTTGAATTTGATGGATAGATTTATTCTCCAGTAGCTGATCAGCTCTTCTTTTGATTCATTCCGCAAATTAGAGAGAGATTAAATTTTTTTTGCTTTGCTCAAAAATTATATTCCAAAAAACCAAGAATCAGAAAAGCTCAAAAAGTGCTGTGGTTCCAAAATTTAAGTGATGGGGTGTGGCTTCTTTATATTTACTGTTTTATGGATTCACGTCAATATGAAAATCAAATGCCATGGCATGTTGTATATTCAGTTATGCAATCAGTGTGTATTGCACATTGCGTATTGCTCGGAAGAATAATTTTGTTCTCTTCTGTAAAAACAGCATAACTGAACTTGATTTGGTTTGTCGACCAAGTTCTTTGAGAATGAAGAGGAACCTTGTAGAAGATATTGATGAAGAACTGCTTATTGGCACATAGCTTTGGATTTATTTTAAGAACTTTGTATTGAATCCTTTACCTTTTTTTTTTATTGGTTTTTACAGGTGTAATACTTCTCTTTTGATTGACTACTGTCCGGATGGTGGAGAGCACAACTATATTCTGATTGATGTTGGAAAAACCTTTAGAGAACAAGTTCTGCGTTGGTTTGTTCACCATAAGATTCCTCGTGTTGATTCCGTGGGTACTATAATTATTACATTTTACTGTCATGCAGCTATCTTTCAATTATATTCACATTCAGTACTTCGTATTTAAGAATTGCTATTTGTTGTGCTTTTTGATGTTTACATTCTGGCACGTCAGGATCAATTGTGGGGATTTAAAAAGATATTTAAAGTATTTTCATTAGGATCTTATTGTGGACATAGATTAACACAGCTGTAATTTCTTGCAGATTATACTGACTCACGAACATGCAGATGCTGTCTTAGGTCTTGATGATATTCGGGTGGTACAACCATATAGCGCTACAAATGATATTGATCCCACTCCTATTTATCTCACCCAGTTTGCAATGGACAGGTATTTTCAGTTTTAGCAAATGTATCCATCTTTACATACTCGTCATTGCTAAGCCGCTCTGCAAATAAACATAACTCTACTTTGAGGCAAAATTTTTTGTGGCTGTAGCTTTTCCTTTTCATGAAAGTGGAAGGATGATTTGTAAGGTACTATATTTGGTGAGTAAAAATCTTTTAGTTTATTATGATACTCAGAGAGGTTTTAAGTATTCATTCTCTGCAATCATCAAGGAAAAGATCCTTTGATACATTTCTGTGAGGTTATTATGTTAGTGACATTCGTTTGGCTGTTATGATACTCTGAGATGGTTTCCATTTATGAAACCATTTATGGTACAATTTCATCCTGCTAGCTTTCCATTTTAGAAAGGCCCATACATATGACTTTTTCTTCTTAGGTGCAAACTTGAATTGATCCATGTTATCTTTTGTGACATCTTGTTTGAAGCAGCTGCATTTTAGTCAGAAGAAGTTAATGTGTGAAGTAAAGACAGATACTAGGGCTTCCTGAAATTTGATTTTTGTTGGCAAGAAAATAGCTAGGTTGAAGTTATATAATGTGATTAAGGTGTCAAAAGATTGACCACAGATGTGTTGGAATCATATAGTTGACGTGAATGTATCTTAACTAAATAGTTCCTTTATCCTTAAAAATGTCAAGTAAATGGAGGTTATTTTAATTCTGGCCTTTTTGAAAAGTTTGGGCAGTTATCAACTAAAATCTGTTTGAAGTGATTAAAAGTCAAAACCACCGAATCTGTCCATCCCAATAATTCTAGGAAGTTGATCCAAAACAGAAAAGGAAATTAGTATTTTCCATGGAAAATAAGTACGAGTAAATATCAACTTTTATGCAGAAAATGGTAATTTAGGAGAAGGTAATGAGAATGTGCTTGCCTGGAATGTTGGGTTATTTAAAGTGTTAGTAAATGGAATAATGCTTTTGCAGTATTACTAAATTAGTACCTTTCGTAGTTCTTTCAACATAAATATCGTACTATTAGATCTCCTTAAGCTGCATAATCTGCATCTTTAAAGTAATTTAAATAGTAGCACGAACGTCATTTATATTGTTGCATGTGGGGAAATTAAAAATTTATTCAGCTTTTGCTGTTGGCTATTCAAATTCAAATCATTGTTGTGTTTCACTTGTGTAGTTTTTACAATTTTGAAACAGTATTGCTTTAAAGTTCCCATATCTGATCAAGAAGAAACTAAAGGAGGGCGAAGAAGTTAGGCGTGTTGCTCAACTTGATTGGAGAATTATTGAGAGTCACTGTGAGAAACCATTTACATCATCGGGGCTAGAGTTTGTTCCTTTGCCGGTAACTAGCTCCATTTCCAAACCTTTGGAATATTGTAACAGCTATTTTCATGCAATATCTTCTTGTAAAATCCTATTCGTTCATCCAGGTGATACATGGAGAGGATTACATATCTTTGGGCTTTTTATTTGGATGCAAGTCAAAAGTTGCATATGTATCTGATGTTTCACGATTTCCTGCTAGCACCGAGTATGGTAAGGAATTATTTGTTATCTTCATGGTTACAGCTGTTTTAAGTGTTTTAGAGTGTATCAAGTTTTAGACAAATAGTTTGTGTTCTATCTCGCTGTTTTGCTTGTCTATATTCGAAAATGAATACGATCCCTCATTAAAAGTTATTTATTGTTTTGCATACTGTGTACCCTTTTAATTTAGTGGAACATTTGTGGCTTGCTCCCTATCCTTGATTGGAACCAAAGTTCTATTTGCCGCCATCTTTCATTTTGTTGATTTTGAGCTTTGCTCAGTGAGAATATGAGCAAGAATACATATTCTTCTTAAAAGGTTTGGATGGTGATGATACTTGAACTCAATGCAACATCATTGACATATACATATTGATGATTTGATGACCCTAATGCAAATGCATGTCCTCTTTATGCCTCTTTGTTACATTAGGTATACCCAACCTATCCCTTATATTAATCATTTTTGTCTAGTTTTATCTTCATAAATTTATATTTTGCAGTTATTTCAAAGTCGGGAGCTGGACAATTGGATCTTCTCATCATAGATACTTTGTACAAGGTTAGCTTGTGATTTCCGTTTGTACCTTTTCTTTTTCTGTTTACCACTGGGTTTTTATTTTATAACGTAATTTCATGTTTTTTAATAACTTAATTTCTTGTTTCTAATTTAAAACCCTTGATTCACGTGCAATAGTGACAAAATAAAATCCTGTAAGTCTAGCCGATAATTTTCTCAGTATAGAGCTGATGTGATCTCATCGACTTGTTGGACAGGGAGGCTCCCATAATACCCACCTTTGCTGGAATCAGGTTGGTTTAGTATATTGCTTTTGCTAGTCAACTTAAATTCTCAAATACGAAATGATCTAGTAATGTTTAATTGTCATATTTACAGACTCTTGATGCTGTTAAGAGGATATGTCCGAAGAGGGCGCTGCTCATTGGAATGACTCATGAGTTCGATCACCACGAGGATAACGAGATATTGGCTGCATGGTCCAGCAGGTGGTGTACTTTGGACTTGTTCCATTTGGTATATTACAGTCTCGAGGAGGGAAAAAGCTTTTTTTTTCACGTCCTCAAATAACAAACAAAGGCTTTAAATAGCAGCAGGCCAGTAGGGTTGGGTAGAACTGCATGTTTTCCTAATACCAATTTCAAATGCGGGTAGATCCTCTTACCCTGACCCAACCTGAAAATTTTCCGGGTACAAACTTTTTGCTCTTACTCTACCAAAAACGGGTTGGATAGGGTCAGGTTTTCGGGTAGAGGCCAAAAGTTGCCATCTCTTTTCTCAACAACTGGGCAGTAAGTTTTTTTTCTCATGCTTCGTTTTCACATAATATCAATTGCTGAACTGCTCCGAACTTCTATTTCATTTCAGAGAAGGGATCCCAGTGCAGCTAGCTCATGATGGTTTGCGACTCTACATGGACCTCTAATATGGTATGCTTGATTAACTTTGCTTGCTAGAATTTGCTTTACTCTGATCACTATAGAAAGTGAATTCTGATGAGAACTCGGAGAATTCTCACAATATTAAATTTTTTTTGATACATTTTTTTTGTTTAGTTGGGCTATTAATAGGTTTTATATGATTTGGCAGGTAAGTTACAGAGCACTTAATAGTTGAGACAACTATTTCTTGATTACTATATTTTCTCATTATTCTTCTTGGAAGGGGGAAAATTCAATCTTCTAGAGGCGCTTCTTGAGTATGGAAATGTGAATGCAAAGATAAACCACCCTTTGCAGTAGCATAAAATTAACTAATGAGTCAGGTTGATGAACTAACTTGCAGTAACCACTTCTTTTTTGCTGCAATTGCTATGTTATTCTTGATTTGTATTTTGTACGACTTTGTTCGCCTTGTTGATTTAAGTATTAGACAATTTCACCGATTGTTTTATCATAGAAAGAGGATTTCATAAAAACTTAAAAAGTCGGCTAAAAACCTATTGCTGAATGGTAACTTCTTTGGCCTGTGAAAGTTTGTAGTTAAGTCCAAAAAACAACAAACGTTGACCTGACACCATACCCTTTCTACTTTATCCGCTTCTAAGCATCTTTCCTTGTTTGCTAATTTGGCTTCTAAAGAGTTATATGGAAAGATTAGTGAAAATAAGAAAGAGGAATGAGAAAACTA
This sequence comes from Ananas comosus, assembly GCF_001540865.1. Taxonomy (NCBI): domain Eukaryota; kingdom Viridiplantae; phylum Streptophyta; class Magnoliopsida; order Poales; family Bromeliaceae; genus Ananas; species Ananas comosus. Next base: position 1,990,700 of record NC_033627.1, on the reverse strand, counting down.
GTTTTTAAGGACGAGATAAAATAACCTCGTAGTAGGTGGGGCCTATATTTAGCAAATTATGGTTACTAAAATCTTGCACTAAACTTAATCAACCTGGTCATGCTTTTCGTGGTCAAATTTTTTTTAAAAAAATAATCTCTTACTAAACTTCTTTGAAGTTAATGTTACCTGCACGCCTTGATTCACACTCACTAATACAAGAGGTTAGGGAATTCCTTTTGAGTTTTTATATTAAAAAAAATTGATAAGATTCGTGAAAAAATTATTAATTTTTGGATAATTATTGTTCAAGACTTACATTCTATTTATATATAAATGTAGAGATAGCATTGCTAGTACAATTAATACCTAGGTTGATAAGATTAGTGAAAAAATATCAGTTTCTAAATGATTATGGTATAAGATCTTACATTCTATATATAAGTATAGAGATAGTATTACTAGTACAAGTGTACAACCAACTTAGGTTGTCAATATATTGAGATATATATTACAATGAGGAATTTAATTGCTATTTTTAAAAAAACTTCTCTTTCCATATAAAATTTGTGATATTTAATAAGAAAAAACTTTTACATCAAACATAAGTATAATAAAAAAATAAAATATTATTTTACTATAAAATTATCATATTATTCTTAATTATTATTATTATTATATTTATATAGAGTCTAAATATTTGGTGCTTCCAAGCTTTTTTACCTTTAAATTTATTTTGTTAATCATTTTTACCGTTATTCTGTAGATTATACTATTTCAATTAACTATCCATTCAACCTTTAAAGAACTATTATCATTTCTAACCGCACATTATTTCATTCAACGACCGAAAATTGAATAGTATTGATAATTTAGCATATATTATATATATATAAATATATATATTATATATAATATATATTGAGCTTCTATACTTTTAAAGTACCAAGTCATTGGTGCTTGTAAATTTTTAACCCCTTGGATTAAGTAATGTGCGGTTAAGATATGTGGGCCCGCTACGGTTAAGTGGGTGGTTGGTTGAATAGTATAATCTAACGGATGAAAATGATCAAAGGTGTAGATCTAACGGTAAAAAATTTACAAGGACAAATACTTGGTACTTTACGAGCACCATAGCCGGACTATATATATATATATATATTATATATATATATAATATATAATATATAATTATAATATATATATATATAATAGTCGGCTATGGTGCTGTGTAAGTTTTTACCGTTAGATCTGCTTCTCGATCATTTCTCAACCGTTAGATTATACTATTCAACCAACACCCACTCAACCCTAGAGGCCGCATATCATCCTAACCGCATATCTCTTAATCAATGGCTCAAAATCTATAACACCAATAACTTGGTACATTTAAAAGCATAAGAGCTCAATTATATAATATTATATATATATTATATATATATTATATATATATATATATATATATATATATAGCTGGAATACTATCAATAATACCAAGTTAGTGATACTATTAGTTTTTTAGCCCTCAGATTGAGAAATGTATAGTAGGATGATGTGCCCCCCCTAGGGTTGAGTGAGTGGTTGGTTGAATAGTAAATCTAACGGATAAAAATAATTAAAGAATTAAATCTAACGATAAAAAACTCGATAGCATCAAATCCTTGGTGCTATCTATAATATCCCAGCAAGACTAATATATATATATATATATATAAAGAGAGAGAGAGAGAGAGAGAGAGAGAGGAGAGGAGAGAGAGAGAGAGTGTGGGGCTGGTATGCTTATCGGAACAGCAGCCCACGAGCCTCTGTGCTTCCAAGTTGTTTTCGATGTTCGGACTTTCGAATCAACGATCGACTCCGTTAGAGTTGATCTAGAGTATTTGAAGTACCTAGAAAATAAATTTTGTGATTTTTCGATATCATTTGCCTAGTGATCGAAGGGGCTCAAAATCAATAATTTTAACGGCCGTGATGAGCCGTTTGCAAGTTTAACGGTGTAGAAATATCCAAATCATATAAAATTTTGATAGAAAATTCTTTATATCGTATGAAACAAGATCAATAACTTTGATCTGAAATTTTAATGTCATATCATCATATTTTGTAAGATTTTTATATTCAGCTGTTGATTTTGAGCCACTTCGATCACTAGGCAAATGATATCGAAAAATCGTAAAATTTATTTTCTAGATACTTCAAATATACTCTAGATCAAATCTAACGAAGCCGATCGTCGATTCAAAAATCCGAACATCGAAAATAAAGTGAAAGTATGGAGCTCTCCGTGCTTCCATGAGCATATTAGCCGCACTCTTTTATATATATATATATATATATATATAAAAGGGTAATAATGTGGAGATAGATAAATAGGAGAGGAGCAAAGGGCATCTGGGAATGCTGCGGCTACCCACGAGGGTGACGTCACGAGGGACGCAGACGGTTCAGCGGTCTCCGTACATGCAGGGCGGCGACCGGCGTGGGGAGCGGCGCGCCGTGGGGACCACTGTTTTCCCTGCAGAGGAATTGACCCGGCAATGAACGACCGCCACGCGTCGCCCGCTCATTGGGTCCGCTGTGTTAGAGTAGGGGAGGAAAAAAAGGAGAGACAAAAAAATAAAAAACAAAAAGTCCACGGCACGTTGGAACTCTGCGATGCGATGCTTTTCCTTCCCTCCGCATCGGGCCGTGGTGTCAATGTGTTCCGTCGCCATTACAATAAAAATAATAATATATAATAGGAATAATTTCATAGATGCCCTTCTGAAAAATTATTAATTTCATCAATACCTTTCTAAAATTGATAATATCACAAATACCTTTCAATAGGTTAAAAATTATCATAAATGCCCTCTATTAGTTTAGATCTAGGTCCCATTTGAAACAGAGTTAAATTTTCAAAATACCATTTTTACCCTTTATCTCTTATTAATACTTAATAATAAAATACTAATAGGTATTTCAAGATAATTTTGTAAATCTAAATTTGAGTATTTAATATATACATATTAAATTAAATCATTAATATATATTAATTATTAAAAAATATATAAAAATTATATTTTATATATAGTATGTTTTTATCTAATTTTGGTTTTGTTTTTAGTTTCGGATTTCGGATAAAATTGCGTATCTTTATCAATTTATATTCCTAATTAGTACCTTTAATTTTGAAATTAATTATAGATTTTATTTTTTTCCTATTTAAGCAAAAGTGAATCACATAACTATATGCATGAATTATTCTGTCGATTGAAACAAAAAGAGAGTCTTGTTCGACAGCTAAAATATATTATGTTTCAGTTCTTTAATGCATTTAATGCAGATAAAATTATCGAGAATAATTTTGATTAAAAAAAATTTTAGCTTTCAAAATTAAAGAAAGATCAGATAATTTTTTAACATTATTTTCATTTAAATTTTTATATATAATTATTTATTCGATAAAATATAAATAGAGCGACTAGATTTGGTGAAATTATCAAAAAAAAAACTAAAAAATTCTCATTTTTTTCATACACTAAAATGGATATCAACTAAAAAAATAAAGTTGAGGGAGCAGTTTCAAAATGGCATAAGTTGAGGGGATCTCCATACATTTTTACTTAAGAGAACCTTGAGGGTAAATAAGTCATTTTAAAAGTTAACCCATCTTTAACCCTTTAATAACTATGGTAAAGCTAACGTAACTAACAGTAAGGGTACTGATGATAATTTTCTATATTTACAGGGGTATAGGTGATATTTTAAATTTTAGAGGGGCATCTATGATATTTTAGACTTTGAGAGGGGTATCCATGAAATTGCCCCATAATAGGAATAATAATAACAATAAAATTCTAGAAACTACTCAGCACAAAATAGTAAATAAGATGGGGGTCCCAAATTAATAACATAGTTAACACTCTTTATTTTCCTTCATTAAACGAAAGTGTCGACTGGATTAATTGATTAATGTCCTCTTAAGAACCATTTACCTAGTGCATTGGTTTCTAGTCACGGGGTAGGGTTTGGGGTTTAGGGTCTAGTGTTTAGGATAGAGTGTGCAGGGGCGGATTGAAGGGGCAAAGCAGGGGCATGTGCCTTTGCTTATTCGTTGAATTTTTTTTACTGTAATTTTTTTAATCTTTTTTGATATTTTTGTAGGAGAGAAAAAATAACGAAGGAAAAAAAAAAAAGAAAAAAAGAGAGAGAGAGAGAGAAAGAAAAGGAATAAGACTATTTCGTCCTATGACGAAAAATTCAATCCAAATCTGCAAAATTGAAAAGGCGGTCCAATTTTGCAAAAGTACATCACATTCTATTCTGAACAACATATTTTCAACTCCAAAACCAATTCGCATAAAATCACTAACCCTGCAAATCAATTCAATTTTATCTTTATTCGGAGCCCAGCATAGTACACTTCTAACCCTTTATTTTATGAGAAATTTATCTTTTGTAAACAAACATAAACACACGAGTTTCTGGATTCTTCAAAACTATTTGTGATCTGGTCAAGTTAAAGTGGTGTATGCTAACTGTAGGGTTTTCTCTATTGTGCAACTTAGGGTTAGTGGGACTTCCAGTATGGTTTTGGAGACCTACTCTCACTGGTTAGAGACTCACTTGTTGTCCCTAAGCTAACATAAAAGCTAGGCTCTAAGAGCTACTTCGACAATTCTATTTGCTATGATAAGCAGTATAAAGTTGGTCAGAAAATGCTTTTGACACAAAGATCACACAGTAGCTTGTCCATCCATTTAGGATCGATTTAGATTCCTCATATCTATCTTCAAAAGAACCTGACCATTTTGATTGGCTTCTTAGTTTGAGGAGTCACTCAAATCATGAGAATCTTCAATGGGAGAAACTTTGATACTCTACGTAGTCGGTCGTCAAAAAGTCGTACACTATCCTATTACAATTAAACCCTACTCAATTTGGTAGAATTGGAGAAGTCGAGCAATCAGATGTCATGGTCGATCAGTTGAGGGTCAAAAGGATCTCTTATTTGGACCGCATGCTTAAAGTCATTCCATTGCAATCAGATCTAATCAATCAACTGAATGAAGCGAAAGACATATTTTCAAAGTGGAGGAGTCCTAATTCATTTTGAACTCTTAGAAAACCAATTTTAGAAATGTTCCTTTAGGATATTTAGAATCTCTTATAAACCATATATGGTCCAAGAGTTTGAACGCGGTGCAGGTTCTTTTGTATGTTTTATGTATATACAAGAGAACTCTCTACATAGCCATAACACTTTAACACGTGTCAAGCATGCATGCCGCGAGAGCTACTGTACATATGGATAAGGTAAGACCAACACCTTCAAACTGGACTAAATTGAAGATATCGACTTACGACGTATACTTGTAGCATGTGATGGCTAAGGATTTTTCTAACTAGTACCCTTGTAACACTCTTTTAGGCGTATTTATTTCTAGGAGAGCAATTCAAAATATACATCACAGGGATTCCTAGGGTTGTTAGGAGCAATTAATTCAATAGTGTGGATTCCCTGCAGCTGAGTTAATCTTAAAGATATGGGCTTGAGTTAACCAATCCCTAATCAAAGGTGAAGTTCGATTTTGTCGTTTCCTTAATCTTGCTAGACAAAGAACAAAATCCAATTAATTAAACACTTCATTTAAGGCTTGCTTTTCTCGAGCGTTTTGGACACGCAATCCTTAAAAATATGCATGGGAACTGAGTTAATCAACTAAATGGCTAACTAATTATCAAGACTTGTTTGATTGCATGCAATTATTATTGTATTTATGCATGCATTATAGTCTTAATTGTATGTAAGTGTATTCAAAACTTAACTGCTGTAGTTAAAACTACACGTAAATTAACTGTAGTTTCAACCGTAACAGTTGATAAGTAATTAAATCAAATAAATAAATTATAATTGCTATATTTTTAACTATACTATATCTATAATTACATCTAACTAAAAATGATATGTATTAACAATTACGTTTCTACATTCAACAAACCAAAAAGAAAAGGGTTAAGATTCCCTCTAGTTGTGAGTTGTACTCTAAGTTATGTAGGGCTCTGAGGGGGGAGGATTCAAATGGGTGGCAATATTGTCATGTACCTTTGTCCCCCTATCAAAACAGCGCGAATATTGGCGTAGTTGTCCCTTTTTATCATCCCTCTTTTCTTTTTCCCACCCTCCATCTTTCTCGGGCTAATCAATGGGGGTAGAAAAAGTTTCTTCATGATTGATTAATGTTTCTATCATTATATAACAAGCTTGTGGTTTGTGTGCTTCGTTATATATCCATCATTTGTTATCACCTTTTTCTTCGGGTAATTACTTTTAGCCGAATGTGTTCACATGCGTGGAGATTTTCTACATGCCACGTAATCTACTCGTCCATTTAAATTCGGGTCTCAACATCCCTTTTTGACTCGTCGCTGAATTGTTGTTACTGGTGAAAAATCAATAGAAAAGATGTGCATAAATTTTCTATATATTTGAATTGTCACTTGTAACATGTAACTAATCTATTTGGTTTGTTCAAACTTTCTGTAAAGAAATTTATTTAAACTTTCTTCTATAATAAAAACTCATGATTTCGCATATTAGAATATCAAACGATTGATCTTTAAAGGAGAGAAGTTATTTTAAAAGCGAGATTAATTAAACATCCACTACCAAATTTTTGGTATATGTTAGAACTAGAGTGCAATGAAAACTTACAAACTGAATAATAAATGAATTCAAAAATTAAAATAAGATCATGCTAATATCCTATGTAGATTAGGTTGAATTAGGACCAATTAATATATATGGACACACTATATGACAACAATATCATTTGTGAGCAAAACGGCCCACGTATACATATTTAGCTAATGGTGAACGATCCTTATATTATTTGAAAGTGATGCACATGCTTCTACTCTAATCCATCACGTGGCGTATTTAATCGACAAATCTATTATGTGGCTTAAACACTCAGTTGGTGATTCAGAGCCTCGTAGTGCTAAAGTCGATGTGGAAATCTAGTGTGAATGTGTAATTAAGTATTATTGTTACTGATATCGAATATATAGGTTTAAAATCTTGAATAAATGGAGAGAGATAAACATGTTATCTTTTTGTTTGGTTTTCTTTATGTTATTTCGCAGGGATTTTGACCATATGTTAGGTACGTGTATACTTGTTCTAATATTTTAAACTAACATATAATGCAGTGTAAAGTAAAGTTTTAACACTATGTTGGGCATATTCTTATTCTAAGTTTTTTGAATTAATGCCAAGTAAAGTAAATGTTTCCACACAACTTTTCTGGGAGCAATCAAATGGTTTTTACACCTTTTGTTTTTTTTGGTAAACAACGTGGACCTACCTCTTCGTTATCTAGAGAAATTAAGAGGAATTAAATATATTGTTCGTACGTTAATCGTCGATGAATCATTTGTCGAAGTTATATTTCAACAAGCTAGGGCCTATCACATTCATAGTCATTGCCTGTTAATTGAGTGGAGCCAGTGTTAAATATTTGCGATATCACTAATTAAGCCTCTCAAGTGGATTCAGTCACTGGACTCAAAAATGTACAATTGACTACTCAATAGGAATAGGAATAGTGGTGGATCTCACAATATTGCCTGTGGAGCTATGCCATGCCAATGTAGCATAATTGGTTTGTTCCCGGATTTACGAGGTTTGAGTCTATTTGGTGCTACTGTAGATATATCGTTACTGACGAAGTGAGCGATGTTTGCATAGTGAATCAAGTGACACAACAAGTACAATCTTCAGATCATTTCATTCGCCAAGTGCATTAATTATCAGAATTAGCCAGAGCTGAAAACAGAAGCAGATGCAGGCCTAACAAGCACTTGCGTTGGTTTGAAATGTCCTGCAAAATTCTGCAGTGAAATCACCCTAAAGATGCCCATTGTTCTGGGAAAGTGTTCTTCGGTGAAATTAATCGATAGTTTCAAGCAAAAACAAAACTTGAATTTCTTAGTGAAAGTTTAGTTATAACATTATTGTGCACAATAAAAGTTTCAAAAGTAATTAATGTAATGAAAACTTTGACTCTTGCTTTTCTGAGATAAAGAAGCTGGAGAGGCAACCTCATAGAGGCACCAAACCACGAGATTAAAATGTACAAATAAAGTCTATATACACCTAATGAATCATGATGTTGACATTTTTAATTCCAATCCCCTCTCAATCATCTCAAAATACACAGCTCTTGAAGAGTGCCATGATGTCAAAAGGAGGGGAAAGAAAAAAGAGGCCCTACTTTGTAGACACTACATTGCAATTTTCACAAGGCAACATTATTATATATCTAACCCTTATGTGTCTTACTAACTAATGACCATGCAACTCATTTTGTTGACATAAACAACTGCAGTTCCTTCAATGTTGAAGGTACCAAACAGTAGATTATGGATTAAAATAAGTAATGCTCTGATTTTGTATTATTTAGAACTGAGGTGCGGTTGAAGCATGTCACAGGCATTATGGGGGCACTCTAAGCTTGTCTTTGGGCAAAGAAACAAGAATCTTAAATGACCTGTATTGGTACTCTCTCTCTCTCTCTCTCTCTCTCTCTCTCTCTCTCTCTCCTCACAAAGGAATATAGTTTCTTCTCATACATGGCTCCATTTTGTGTACTTTAAGACCCCGTTTGGTTCGGAGTATGAACGGAAATAAGCAAAGTTATCCACGTTATTTTACCAAACGGAATAATTTTTTGCCGGAATATTTTATTCCAATCAAACTTTGTTATTCCCGGCTATCCCGGAATAACTTGAAATTTATTATTCCACCATTTTGGTGGAATAGTGTTATTTCAATGTTTAATTTCAAACTTTATTAAAATTATAAATTGAATTAAAACTAAATTATATAAATAAAATATGTTATATATTATAATATATTACTTTTATTATAAAATTATTAATTGTACTATATTAATACATATTATTTATATTTAAATATTATAATAAATTATATTTAAATAATATAATAGATTATTTTTATTAAATTTAAGTTTAAGTAGAATTTTTTAAAATTTTATTAATTTATTAATAATAAAAAAATTATAAATTTATTAAAAATAATCTATTATATTATTTAAATATAATTTATTATAATATTTAAATATAAATAATATGTATTAATATAGTACAATTAATAATTTTATAATAAAAGTAATATATTATAATATATAANNNNTTTTGATATTTAAAATTTGATATTTTATATTTTTCAAATTTAAATTTGATCTTAAACTTAAAGTTTGAAATTTAAAATTTAAAATTTTGACTTTTAAATTTGAGATTTTAAATGTTAAAATTTTAATTTCAAATTTTTAAATTTAAAGGTTAAAATTTTAAATTTAAAAATACAAATATAAAATTTTAAATTTTAAATTTAAATATAATGAGAAAAGTAATATCATTATTTTTTATTTATAACTACTCACTATCCTTCTTATTCTATCTTATCTATCCAAATGTTATTTTTTCTTTTTTGAGAGATAGGTAGCACGCTACCCGCTTCGTTTATTTTATTTAGAAATAAACTTAATCTGAAATATGAATCAACTAGGATTCGAACTTGGGTCTCGGGTACCAACCACTAAGCCCTTTGCCACTTGATTTAGGGACGGTCGGTCAAATGTTATTTCTTTATTTTCGGAAACAATCTAATTTTCATTCAAACGCAAAATTAATCTAATTCTTGCTTATATCCCTGAACGTATACCTATTTCTGTAATAAACAACTTTTGCTTATACCCGAATGAAACGAGACCTAAGATGGCAATTGGCTAGACAACATTGCCTTCACATGCCCCATTGGGCCCCTCTTAGACAACATTGCCTTCACATACCCCATTGGGCCCCTCTTTCCTCCTCAGCTTCTGAGTAATATTCCATTACGACCAAAAATAAATAATTAGAGAGAGTGAGATATCATCATAAGTATAATTAACGCATTATTATAGGTATCTTTCAAGTGGACCGGCAAAAGCCATTCCTTATTGTGGGCTCGTCTCTCCGGCAGCTCAAATGCCCCTTGTCGCCGCACATGGCCGCGGGTCGCGCACGGCCTCGGATGCCGCCACGATCTCTAATCGTCGTCGATTATAGCTCGAATTAATATTAAGCTCGATTAGTTTATAATAAGATCAGAGACACCTAGTACTGATGCTTGTCTCTATGCAGCAAGTATTCCACCACCATTAACTCCAACACTTGTCTTTTATTCACTAATTCAAGCACACTTTACAACTTTTTTTTTTTGTGTGTGTGTGTGTGCGTGTACTGTTTCTATCCTTGCATGGGCCTTCATAAAAGATAAAGCGATGAGGTATCTTTTAGGAAAAGGTTTCACGGTTGAATGGATCCTCACGGGACAAAGCTTTACATTGGGAGGATTGATTAAGTGGGGATTAGGACAAAGGCTAAAATTATTTTTGGAGGAGAAATTAAGTGGGAGAGAAACTTCTTGGGTTCTGGGTATGAGTAACAATTTTGGACTGGTTGGAGAAAGCATTTCATTTCAGTGTCCTTGTGAGAGAGACACCTGGGCATGTAATCCAAGACATTATCTTTAAGCAGTCTCTGGGGCTATGATGTAGTTATAGTTTAGCTTTATTGAATAAGTTTAGCCATAGGTCATGATTTCCCCTCTGTTTCTAGTTTTCTACAGGGAGAGGAGAAATTAACCAAAACTAATGATTAAGATATTAGTATAGTAGACTGTTTGGTTCAATGGTGCCTCTAGGTGCTGGATTATGGAACCAAAAAATATATATATATATATATATATATATTGAATGAAAAGCTCCTCATTCAAATTTATTAGGCTCCCTTTGAGCCTGTTGTTCAACAAGATGTTGAGATTTGGACTTAAAACTTTTTGATTGGAACAAACCTTCAACAGTCGAATATAGAGTGAATTATATAATTCGCCAAACTGTCTCACTAATGACTCAGCTTAGAAGTTTATGAACAAAGTCGTGCTCGGGATTATACCACATGGCTTTGAATGTAATAAAGCTAGGGTTGTATGATATGTTGTAACTCATCATACAAGGCTTGTTGAACAGTCTCTTCTTTTTTTTTTTTTTTAGAGAGAGAAAGGTAGCATGCTACCTGCTTTGTTTATTTTTTAAAAAATAAAAACTTAGCTAGAAATGTGAATCAACTAGAATTCAAACTTAGAACCTCAGGTACCAATCACCAAACTCTTTACCACTTACGTTAGAGACGATCGGTTTTGCCGAACAGTCTTACTTATTTATGTAGGATGGACTGTAAGTCCAAACACTATGTAAAACAGACCCCCCAATATGATGACTTTTAAAAGCCCTCATAACACTTGGTGCTTATAAGTCACCCACTCAATTTTAGGAGAGCACTATTATTCTAACTCTATAAATCTTTAATCTAAAAGCCGAAAACCTAAAATGACTTGATATCTTTAAAAGTATAAAAGTTCAATTTATATACATATATTTCGGATGCAATTTTTTTTCTAAAGACTCATTTGTTTCTGCACGACGACCTACTGTGTAGCACAAATATATAAAATCAGATGCAAGATTGCACATAATAATCTTATCCCCTTTTATACCACATTCTCTGCCATTATCAATGAATTACACTAATTTCTTTTTTTTTTTAATGAAAGGATTAACTTAATTAAATAGGTGAATTAATTGGTTGAGGCAATATGTTTTTCCAAAAATTTCCTCTACGACCACTACTAGTGGTATCTGGATTTTATCAAAAAATAGAAACCCTACTTTTTCCTGTCAAATACGATCGAGCGAGTCCAAAAGCGAAATTATGACTTTACCTCTCTTCTAATCGCTGACGACTACGCCCCGCATCTTTTGCATGCATACGTCTTCTTCAGCTGCGATCATTGCATATGCGACGCTTCCCGACGCATCTATTTACGGTCGTGCCACTGTCCTCGCTCCCTCCCTCCCTCCCTCCCGCTCTCTGCGGCCACTAGCGACAATCCGTGGCGCTGCGAGGGTGCGACTCCCCATGGCCACGGCGGACACCAATTTTATTGCCTCCACCCGGTGTATATATCCGTAAATTAGCTGCATCACACTAAGCAATTTTTATTCAGAATTAAAATATAATGAGCCTACTACGTACACAAAACCATAAGCTCGCGTACCTAATATATAGTTGATTAAGAACTTGATAGTTACTACATTAGGTATCTGAGCTGAAAAAATCTAATTATTTTATATTTTTAATGAAGTTTATTTTTAAAAATTTCTACTAGCTAGTACGGGGAATCTTGGGGATGGGTGCACCGGATGCGTCCAAAAGTACATAGAGTCCCCGTATACTACAGTTGAAAAGGGGGGAAGGAGAGCTCCCGGAGCGCACGTGCCGCTGGGAAGGTCCGCACGTGCCACGCCAGCGTTTCGAGAGGCTGACTCCCGGTACCTGGAGCACGCCGCATGCGAAATTTTTACAAAATCGCTTCTTTTTTTTTTTAAAAAAAAAAAAAAGGAAAAAATTTTTAAAAATGGGAGAAAATAGTAGACCACCCGTTACCTCGTTTCGCCGTTGGTATATATACCCAAGCGTCCTCTCCAGAGTGCGAACAAAGCAAGCAAACTGCTAGCTCCAGTTAAAAATAAATAAATATAAAAGTAAATGAAAAGAGGGTGAGAGAGAAAGAGAAAGAAGAAGAAAAGCTCCTCCCATGGGGTTAGTAGCTTTAAAAAGGAGGTGGGAGTGTTAGGATTTTTCGTTCCTTTTTTTTTTTCTTTTTGATTTTGGGGTGGAAGCCAAAAGAATCCATCCCAAGTTTCTGGGGTTTATTACTGTGATTCTTCGTTTTGTTGTTGGGAGAGGAGAGAAGAGGAGTCGGCGTATTAAAGCGTTTTTTGGATTTGGTTCGGCTAATTTCGGAAAATGTTAGAGCTCTCACCGGATTCGGACCTCGAGATCGGCTCCGAAACCCTAAACTCGAGCCACAGCTCCATGAGCAGCGCGGGGAGCTGCGACCGCTGCTCCAGCTTCTCCCGCCTCTCCTTCGACGCCTCCGCCGCCGCCGCGGCCACCCCTTCTCCGCCGACGCCGAGAGCGGGGGCGAAGCCGCACCGCGCGTCCGATCCGGCGTGGGCCGCGATCCGGTCGCGGCGCGGCGGGGCCGCCGCCCTGGGGCCGCGGGACTTCAAGCTGATCCGTCGGATCGGGAGCGGCGACATCGGGACCGTCTATCTCTGCCGCCTCCGGGACGAGCCGCGGTGCCCCGCCACGGCGGGCGCCGCGGCGGCGGCGGCGCCGGCGCGGTTCCTGTACGCGATGAAGGTGGTGGACAAGACGGCGATCGCGAAGAAGAAGAAGCTGGAGCGCGCGGCGACGGAGCGGAGGATCCTTAGGGTTTTGGACCACCCCTTCCTCCCGTCCCTCTACGCCGATTTCGACGCCTCCCCTCACTACTCCTGCGTCGTCATGGAGTACTGCTGCGGCGGCGACCTCCACTCCCTCCGCCACCGCCAACCCGCCCTTCGCTTCTCCCTCTCCGCCGCCAGGTTTTTTCTTCTTTTTTTTTTTCCATTTTTCTTTTCTTCGTTCCTCCTCCTCTTCTTCTTCTTCTAATTCTCTCTGGCGTTAGTAACTCGCATTCACTGCGATTCCTCGAAGTAGCTGAACCTTTCCGGTTAAGGAAACCCACTTGTTCGGGTGTAACAAAGCCGTTCTTTCCCTCCCATAAACGCCAACCCCACCACATCTTTTCAACCCACCGCCCAGTTGATTGAAATGAAAAGCGAAAAACGAAACCACAAATTAATCCTCTCGGAAATGATCGCATTCCCATTATTACCCTCCTCCTTCTTACGAACTAATAATAATAATAATAATAACAATAATATTATTATTATTATTATTATTATTATGTTTGAGTTTGGGGTGCGCTGCAGGTTTTACGCGGCGGAGGTGCTGTTGGCGTTGGAGTACCTGCACATGCTGGGGATCGTGTACCGCGACCTGAAGCCGGAGAACATCCTGATCCGATCGGACGGCCACATCCTGCTATCGACTCGACTCTCTGTCATCCACTCTCCCCCCGTCGAACGCGGGGCACACACACCACCCCCCAAGCCCCGTCCCCGCCGCTGTGACAGATCTCGCTGCTCGACTCCGCCGGCCGGACCTCGTGAAGCTCGGGACCAGCTCTTCCGGTCAGGAAGCGCGGCGGGCCGACCGCGGTTGTTGGGCCGAGCGGTCGCGCCGGTCGAGTCCTTCGTGGGACCACGGTAGTGGACCCGAGGTCGCCTCGGCGGGACCCGGCGCGCCGTGTGTGTGGGCATACGGGTCCTTCTTACGAGATCCTCTAGCGGCCGCACCCTCTTTTGCGGGGCCCACCGACGCACCCTCGCAACATCGTGCGCAGCCTGCTTCCCGCGCCATCCCTCCCGAATCCCGACCGAACGGAACCGACCGGACGCCGGTTCGGCCGCGCCCGCGACCTATCGCCCGAGCTCCTCGTCAATGGACGCGAGCGCCCGGGGTTCGGCTCGCCGGCGCGGGCCGAGACGTGAAGTCCACTTCTTAAAGGGCCTCAACTTCGCCTCCTCCGCAACCTCCGACACACGGCCCGTCGTCCCGGCCCGGCTCCGGTCCGCTCTCCACGACCGTGATTAGACGGCGGTTCGACTTTTTCTAAACCCCCCTCCCCCACCACCCCACCCGGTTCGTGTTCCTCCCCCGGCCACGTGTCCCCTCAGTTAATCTCGGACGCAGGTTATTAGTAGGGTGCTTAAATTAACTAAGACGTAGAATTAATGTATATGTAGATATAAATATTTGCATTGACTTGTGAAACGGCCTTTCTCGGAAGCAGGTATAAAATATATAATATATACTATTTTGTTACCACTGCTTAGACCCCCGTATGTTCTTCGAACGATTAATTAATCCTCATTTAGGTTCACTAATCTACTTGTCTCTTGGGAACCCCCCACTTAATTGCCGCACAATTAATTCTAAAGCGACAAACCCACCACCTATTAGTCACAGCATATACGTTCTCGTGTGTATATATAGCTGTTGCAGTTTTGGGGTGTAACTGTAACGGGGTGTGTTAAAAATTATTTTTCAAAAAAAAAAAAGATTATAAAATGTTTATTTACAAATAAATAGATTGTTTTGAAATTTATTTTTATTATTAGAATTTAGATGAACAAAAAAAATATCTTTCAGCAAAAAAAATTTATTTTAAAATTATAATTATAATTATTTATTTTTTGAAATCAAGCACCTCCTAACAGATTTGATGATGGGAAGTGTTTGTGTCGTGGTGATAGCTGTTACCAACCAACCAATGTTTTATAAGGAACTCTTGCCACACTGGACTTTGTCCTGCTGCACTTTTTTCGGTCCTAATCCCAGTTGACTCTTTGTCTTAGGTGGCCTAATAGAATTCTCTCATGCAATAATATAGCAGTGAAGTGATTTAACAATGTGATAGTAAGTAAGTGAAGTGTTATATTATTTTTATATTAATAAATTATTAATATTTAGTCATATAAATTAAATTATGAGGTTTAATTATAATAATAATAATTTATAAAATTTATATTAAATTAAAATTTGAAAATTAAAATATTACACACTTTATAGTGTAAGGACCAAAAGTATAATTTACCTTTTTATACAGTAATCAAGGGCATGATTGGTGGCGCCAGTATTGTTGGTAAACGAAAAGTCAGATAACGAGAAACTTGTAAGATAAACTCGTAAAATTCGCGAATTCGACTTCACCGATCATCCCCGCCGAATTCGGAGGGTCCATCCCGCTACCATTATGAGTAAAAATTTGGATGATCCTTCATCATTTTAGTGTCGAAACAAATTATTCTGATACCGACCATTTTTGCGAACGAAAAATAATAAATAAATAAATAAGCCAAAAAACTCTTGGGCCCACCGAGTTTGGTGCGAGGAGAAGCACCACGTGGGTGGTCACGTGTTGGCCTTTTCCCGGTTTTAGTCGAACCGCTCACATGTGGGCTTGACCATCGTGTTCGCCCGCCTCACGCGCTTTTTTTATTATCGGCTCGGACTCGACCTATGTGGACCGGCAAGCTTTTTCCTGCACCCGGTGTTTGTATCCGTCCAACTCATACACTTTTTTTTTTTCTTCTGTTTTTCCTAACTAAAAATTCAAAGATATTTGTTGAACTCTAGAATACGTGGAGTGCAAAATTTACACAACTATACACAAAATATATAAAATTTGAAATTTGGATCCTCTGCCTCCGCCCTCTGACTAATATAAAATTACTTTAAAAAGTTAAAGATATATAAGAACGTCGTGTATAAAAAACTATAAAGTTTAAAAATTTACTTTCAAAATATCATATACAAAATAATCAATAATAGGGGGAAAAAAAGTTGTTTAATTTATAAAAAAAAAATGAAAATGATAATTTATGATTATGGATGCCTATAAATTATTTTATGTGTCACAAAAATATTTAAAAAAGCTAAATTTTAATTTGGCTAAATTGTTTTTTTATTCTTAAATTTTAATTTATATAATTTTAAAAATTTTCAAATTATAGCAGTTAAGTATTATATTCAAGGGTTAATTTCATACTGGTTCCTACAAATATAGTGAATGGCAAAATATCGCTACAAATTTCAATTATCATATATTGTCCCTACAAAATCCTGATATTTTTAAATATATCCTTATCGTTAGAATCCGTTAGAAAAATTTATTTGACCAAAATTAAATACTTAATTATGATTATTTTTTGATAATTTTATCCCTCTTGTTATTATGTCTTTTGGAGGGACATATTTATGATTGCAAATTGAAAAATAAACAGTTTTCTAACGGTTCTTTAACGGTAGCAAATCAAAGTGATATATTTGGAAATATCAGGATATTTGTAGGGACAATATACGAAAGTTGAATTTTATAAGAATATATTTATTATTCACTAATATTTATAGGGATATGGAGCAGGGCTCCTGTGCTCTCAGGAGCACGGAAGCCTCCATGCTCCTGAGCCATTTTCGATGATGAAATTTTCGAATCGACGATCGGCTCCGTTAGACTTGATCTAGTGCATTTGAAGTTTCTAGAAAATAATTTTTACGATTTTTTGATATCATTTACCTAGTGATCGAAAGGATTCAAAATCCATAATTTTTAATGGTTGATATCTGCCGTTTTCAAGTTTAACGGTGTAGAAGTATTCAAATCAAATAAAATTTTGATACAAAATTCTTTATACTATCTACAATAAGATCAATATTTCTGATCGAAAATTTTAGTAATATATCACCACTTTTTATAGAATTTTTATTTTCAGCCATTAAAATTTATTGATTTTGAATCATTTCGATTGCTAGGTAAATGATATCCAAAAATGTCAAAAATTATTTTCTAGAAACTTCAAATACGCTAGATCAAATTTAACGGAGTCGATCGTCGGTTTGGAAACTCCATCGAAAACAGCTCAGGAGCTCCTGAGAGCACAGCAGCCCTGCTCTAGGGGTATGTATAAAATTAACGTTGTATTTAATTATTGTTATGCTATTAATCATTTACAGTAATTTTAACTGTACATTGCCTTTTAATCAATAATAAGAACATAATAATAATAATTGCATTAAAGTTCAAAATTAAAAGAAACTCAACTTGGACACGTTGCTTGGCCCTGCTTTGAGGGGTACCCGTGATGGGACTTGCCTCACCATCCGCGCCCGCGCCCGTGCCTTGGCCCTAATCCTGCATTAATTGTACTCATTAATTAATTAATTAATTGCTTTAACTGTTTCAGTGTGGTTTACTATTAATACACCGGAATTAAATGCACCCTCCTAAATGCGATATAGCCTAATAAATAATAAGTAGGGAGGCGCTATCAAGATAAGGGTACTACTAATATTTCGTAATTAATTGAGTTCTCAACCGAGCAATATATTTTCACAAGAGCAATGTGCCTAATAAAGGGAAAATTTCGTTACTGATTTAATTTAATAATAATAAAATTATTCGATAATTAAGTGGACGTTGATAGGCTCAACTTGGTGGGAGTTTGGCATGTGTAGGAATTCATGCGATACAGCGAATAAAATTTTTTTAGCAAAAAATTATAGGTTCAATAAAAAAAATATAGAACTTAAAAAGAACAAAGAATATAATCATATTTAATTGAAGTTAATAATATAAAAAAATATATTCAAATTTTTATAATAAAATTATAATTCAATAAAAAATAAAAATACGGTAGAAAAGTCATTAGAGAAGGAGAATGCATCTCCTTTGTATAACTATACAATACAATTTAAGTACAAATATTATACTTCTTATAAATGGTAGACTAAGGACTACTAAAAGAAAAAATTAAATGTGAGTATATACAACTTAGAGTCTCACCTTCTTTAATTAAGGGAGTACATTTGCGTAAGGTTTTGGCATGAGAATTTATGTATAGATATAGATATACAAATATAGATATAGATGTTATGCCTATTATGTGGTAATATAGGAAAAAATAATATATTATGTTAAATTGAGATGATATCTATTAAATTAAGAATAATGTGATTTGCTAAACTTAAATTTAATTATTATATAATAAAATTTTAGTGTCCATATATTTCGTCCACGTGCTCGGTGCTAAGCAGTGAGAAATCACATCATATGGAATATTTTCATATGAAAATAGAAAAAGGCAACGAATGTCAAACTAGTCACAATTTTAATGTTTGTAGACCCTCTCATTTGTCCTCTATTATGAAATTGGCCCTCTACCTCCAATGTTTTATTGATATACTCAATTTTTCATTATCTTAATTAATTTTTCTTCATAATTTAGAATAGTTTTGAAGCACGAGATTCAAAGTTTAAGTCCCCACCACATAGTCACGTTTATTTTTTTCATTTATTAAAAAATTACGTGTGGACTCGTTGTCGGATTAATATCTCACGTCGAATAATTTTATATGTAAAATATTTTTGTGTGCACTGATCTATCATTAAGTGAGAACTAGATTAAATATTTTGTAATGCACAATAATTTAACCAATTGAAATCTCCATTTTAGCATGCATGTTAATTAAAGATCATGAATATAGCATCATATATTTGTCCTTCCCTAACTCACAGGAGGAGTCCATAAAAAGCTAAAGTATTCATGGGTAACTTAGTACAACGCAAATTGAGCTGCTTATCAACTAACATGCCTTATATACTCCTCTATAGTCTATAGTAGTAATCTTTTGAGACCTTTTTTTTGTACCAATTGCGTGTCACAATTCACAAAAGTATACGTACTGGTACCATTGGAGCACACTATGAACCAGTCCCATGCATTAATAAAAAGTGAGCCTTCATTAAGCATCATAAGTACTACACATGAAAAAGAAAAAGATAAAAAAAAAAAGAAGCTCATATCTGAGGACTCTGCTGTGGTCGCAGCCCTATGATTGAGATTCTGCAGAAGCTAGAGATACTACACCATGATGATGTGAAAGAGAGAGAGAGAGAGAGAGAGAGAGAGAGCAACATACTAAAATTTTAACATAAAATTTAAGTAAAAAAAAAAAAAACTTCAAATATCACCCTATAGTTTCACAGTTTCTCATTTTAATACCATATAATTTAAAGTGTATTAATTTTGTACCATACGATTTTTTTTTTTTTTTGGAGAGAAAGGTAGCATATTACCTACTTTGTTTTCAGAAATAAACTTAGCTAGAAATGTGAATTAATTAGGATTCGAACTTGAATTTCGGGTACCAACTACCAAGCTCTTTTGCCCCTTGCGCTAGGATTTTATTTTTATCTTTTTATTATCAATTTTACTAATATTTTTATTAAATCAGTGACAAAACTAAAATTAAAGGGTACTAAAATGAATATTCGATAAATTAGGTGGGATATCTGAAATTTTTTGTATATAATTTAATAAAATATTAATGAAAAAGCTGACGAAAAAATAAAAATAAAACCACTGGACACTAACTTGATATATTTTAAATCATATAGTACAAAGGTGATAAAGTACGAAATCATAGGAATGGTATTTAAAGTTTACCCTAAAAAAATTTAAGATATATATATATATATATATATATATATATATATATATATATATTATCCCCATAATTTAAGAATTTTTTAAAAAATTAAAATAATTTGGTGTTAAAGTAACATAGTTAGCCAAACGAGTAGATCTTAGCTTTTTAAAGATCAAGATGTATTTGACTGAGCAATCCTACTTAATTATTCGCATCATGTATATTTACTCATTAGTTATTATTACATTAAAAAATTGAGTATAATTAATTTTATATCCATGTCATCAAAGAGTAAACTTTGTAATGCTAGTGTAATCAAAATCCTATTTTCTTAATACTAAAAATTTTAAAAATTTTATTTCAATTTTTGGATGGGTGATATTTAAGTGGCACTTTTTTGAAAAACTAAAAATCTAAATAAAATTTTTAAATACTTTGATGGCAAGCCGGCGGGATATAGAATTTACAAACTATAATAGAGTACACAAATAACATTTTCTTAAATTTACTTGATTGCATATTATGTTATTAAATAATTTATTTTTTATCTTAAAGTTTTATAGGAGTATATGAATGATATAAGAGTAAATTAGAACAATGAATCTATTAGTAGCAACTTTGGTGGAACACATGTTAAAATGTTTGATAAAATTTATAATATCAAATAGATGAAATTAAGAGTTTATATATTTGTTGCCAAAGAGATAAAATTTATGAGGCCTTTGTATATTTTTCTCTGAATATTTTGAACAGGACCATCTTATTTTAATGAGAAATACTACCTGCACAATCTTATACGGGGAGTGTACAACATATACGTTCACAATTTAATAAGCCACCGTTTGGTTGGGGGTTAAGGGGTGGAATAACCCATTAACCCCCAATTTATACCCAAACACCACTCTTTTAGGGTGGGGTTAGTAAACCCCACCCCAAACCAGGTTAGTAGAGTTTACTAACCCCACTCCCCCTCCCAACTTTAACCCGCACGCATCCCGAGCCCTCACCTTTTTCTTCTTTATCAATCATTAACCTCACTCCCCCTCCCAACTTTAACCCCGCAGGCATCCCGAGCTCTCACATTTTTCTTTTTTATCAATCATTATCTTCTTATCCCACCTACTCCAATCAAACACTTTTTTTCACTATCCTAGACTAACTCCAACCTCCAACCAAACACAAAAAAATGTTAACACCATTTTAACCCTGAACTTAACCCTATTTCTGGAATAGCTATTTTTTCTTAACTCCGAACCAAACGGGGGCTAAGAGTTTATAAAATGCCAAACGAATGTTAGACCCTAACAAAAAAAAAATGATATATGGATAATATTATAATATTTTAACTTACGAATAATGTTATACTTACTTACAATCAAATTTTATAATATTTTATAAATTAACTTTGGCCATAAAATTCTAACCACTAAATTTTTGAATAAAAGTTTGAATCTTATGAATTGTGGGGAAGTTGTTGACAAAACAGCATTTAAAAAAAAATAAAATAAAATAAAATAAAATAAACTACTAGATGACGTGTCTTGTTGTGGTAACTTGGATTGGTGGACCGTGTCCACGCAGTGAAATAGTTGGCCTTCGGATTAAGATAATTTAATATTTAGAAACAATTGCTTATATATTTTTGAAAAATTTCTAAATTTTTTATTTTATTTTGTTTAAAATGTTAATAAAAAAATATTATTTTTAACCTTTCAAATTTTGAACACCTTTCAAATTTTGAACATTTTTTATCGTTAGGTAATGATATCGAAAAATTATAATTTTTTAAAAAAATATTTAAAATACCCTAAATCAAATCTAACAGAGCTGATCATTGATTCGGAAGCTCTATCATCAAAAACTACTTAGAAGTGCGGAGATTTCTTTGCTCCTAATATATATATATAGAGTGAGGCTACTATGCTATCGGAAGCATGGAGCCTTTCGTGCTTCCAGCTCGTTTTCGATGTTGCGACTTTCGAATCGTCGATCGGCTTCGTTAAACTTGATCTAGAGTATTTGAAGTACCTAGAAAATAAATTTTATAATTTTACGATATCATTTGCCTAGTGAACGAAGGGGCTCAAAATCAACAGTGAAAAATAAAATCTTACAAAATGTAATAATATGACATTAAAATTTTAAATCAAAAATATTGATCTTGTTTTATATAATATAAAGAATTTTCTATCAAAATTTCACGTGATTTGGATATTTCTACACCGTTAAACTTGCAAACGGCTCACTACGGCCATTGAAATTTGTTAATTTTGAGCCCATTCGATCAATAGGCAAATGATATCGAAAAATAATAAAATTTATTTTATATATATTCCAAATACTCTAGATCAAGTTTAACGGAGCCGATCGACGATTCGAAAATCGCAATATCGAAAACGAGCTGGAAGTACAGAAGGCTCCGTGCTTCCGATAGCATAGTAGCCTCACTATATATATATATATATATATATATATATATATAGAGAGAGAGAGAGAGAGAGAGAGAGAGAGAGAGAGAGAACATTAGGAGGAGGAGCTCGAGCTTTGAAAAAGGTTGGCGGAGGAATCAAGGGGAAGGAAGCCTGATGCCGATGGTGACGCCACGACTGACACTCTCACGTGATGCCGTGGACTTTATTTTTTCCTTTTAATTTTTTACTCCTATGTAATTAATTTTCTCTTTTACTGTCTCAGTAGCCAATAATGTGCTCATATCATCGAAATTTGATCATGTTCAACAGAGCCGATCGTCAATTTGGAAATTCTATCATCAAAAATAAATCGGTAGTAAAACGGCTCATTTACTACCGATAGTATTCTAGCTCCGTTTACTACCGATAGTATTCTATCGGTAGTAAACGAGCCGTTTTACTACCGATTTGTTTTCGATGATAGAGCTTCCAAATTGATGATCGGCTCCGTTAAATATGATCTAAACCATTTAAACTATATAGAAATCAAATTTCACGCACTTTCGATATTGTTCTTTTATTCATCAAGTGAACAGAAAAATGAATGGCTGAAAATGAATACTCTTTAAAAAATGATGATAAGAGTCTTGTAATCAAGATCAAGAGTATAGATCTTGTTTTAAATAGTTTAAAGAATTTTCTAACAAAAATTCAATTGATTTGGATATCTTTACGCCGTTAAACGAGAAAACGTCTCATATCAATAATTAAAATTACAATTTTGAAAACCCTTTGACCAATTAGGCAAATGATGTCGAAAAGATTTGAATTTGATTTTCTAAACACTTCAGTGTATAGATTATGTTTAACGAAGCCGATCGTCAATTTGGAAGCTCTATCATCAAAAACAAATCGATAGTAAAAGTAAAACGGTCCGTTTACTCGATAGTATTCTAGCTCAACTCTATATTATATATATATGATAGGAGAGAGAGAGAGTAGAGCTAGAATACTTGTAAAAGTAATCACCCAAGTGATACTTGTTGTTTTTAGCCCTTGGATGGGAGTATGTAAGGTTGAGATAGCGTGGTAGGTGGTGGTAGGTGTGGTAGGTTGAATAGTGTTTGATCAAGGACTATTATTAATAAAAAGTAGATCCAATGGCTAAAACACAAGTATCACTTGGGTGATACTTGTAAAAGTATTCTAGCCCTACTCTATACTAATATATATATATATATATATATATATATATATAATATATATAATATATTATAATATAATAGTAAAGCTATATATAGTAAAGCTACTATACTATTATAATATTGGGTCTTTCGTACTCATAAATTATTTTCGATGATGGAGCTTTCAAATCGACGATCCACTCGTTAAATATGATCTAGAAGTATTTAAAACTTCTAGAAAATAAATTCTAATTTTTCCGAAATTAATAAAGTCATCAAGCGGGTATAAATTGAACGGTCAAAATCGAACGATTGTTTTAAAAATGGTATGATCGGATCTTTCAATTTAAGATCGGAGTTATAATTTTTATCTAGGTATGAATATAATTTTTGATCAAAAAATTCAACCTATTCGGATTCTTTTGCACCGTTAAACTAGCAAGTATTCCATACCGGCCGTTAAAAATTGTCAATTTTGTGATCTTTTGATTGTAAGGTAAATGATGTCGAAAAATTATAAAATTTGATTTCTAGATATTTCAAATGCTCTAAATAACGTTTAACGGTGTGGATCGTCGATTCGAAAGCTCTATCATCGAAAACAACTTATGAGTACGAGGACGATCGTACTCATAATTGTATAGTAGCCGGACTCTGTATATATATATATATATATATATATATATATATATATGAGCTACCTTAATTTAATGTCGCGTGGTCATCTCATATATTAATTATAAACATGCTGATTATTTTTTATAAAATTATTTGGAAGAAAAGAGAGGATAAATTGTAATACAGGCGAGAAAAATAATAATATAATAGCAAAAAATAATCAGTATGTATTTTTGGAAAAATACCTGCATATATATTTTATAATTGAAATGGTAAAATTATCATCGTATAAGAAGAGAGAAACAATATAGAAAAAAGAGTTGATGCGATGCACCATAACGTGTTGGGAACCAACGGGCTTACGTTGGTTTGCATGAAAATATTTCAATGGCTTTGTATAGCATTTTGAGCCCATGCAAACTCTCCAACGAATCGCGTATACTGGTAACGGATCGGGTTTTGTGGGCCTTGGGCTTGACCCGATATGCAATAAGCCAATAAATAACGAAGCAAATCCAAATAAAGTCCTCTAGCTACTTCCCAAAGTGCTTCCCTTGAATTTCGAATTGCACAAAAATTTTGCACGCACGTATAATTTTGTTGCTGATGAGCAATAAATAATTGAACCTATGTAAATATAAGTATATAACTAACGCCGTTACTACTCTCTCTCTAAGTTACATGCATCTTTCCCATAATTCCGTTCCAAATTTGTTCCCTCCTTCGCAGCATACGCATTAATATATACATTGTCACCATCTACGTAAATATGTTTCGTATATAAGCGTGTCACCACACCACGCTTTAACTCTACGTGTCCCCTCAACTCAAAGCCACCTCCTCTATACATGTACATATATATCCATCACCAACATTGATGTACTACCATGCAAAATCTCTCGTCATTATATTTCTCGATTCAAAGATAAAGGTCCTTAATTTATATGTAAATATACCCTGCCAAAATGTTATATATAGCATGTCCAATTTGATTCTCATAGTTAACTGGAGCTCCCACACCACTATCCAATTACATATTATAGTTATATCATACGTAATTAGTACGTGAAAAAAGAAGGAAAAAAGAGAAAAATGAGACGTGCACTGGCGACGTTGGTGATGGCGGCGGCGGTGGCGGCGTACGTGATGGCGGAGCCGGCGCAGGCGCTGTCGTGCGGGGACGTGAGCTCGAACTTGGCGCAGTGCGTGAAGTACCTGACGGGGCAGCAGGCGAGGCCGACGGGGCCGTGCTGCGGCGGCGTGAGGCGGCTGAAGGCCATGGCGGCCACCACCGCCGACCGCCGCCTCGCCTGCAACTGCATGAGGAGCGCAGCGTCGCGCATGAAGAGCCTCCGCTACGACCTCGTCAACGCCCTACCGCGCCAGTGTGCCGTGCCGCTCAACTTCTTCATAGACCTCAACAAGTGCAACCAGTGAGCGTAAAATACTGTTTTTTGATAGCTTAATTATAATTTTTGAGAAAAAATGATTGTTTTGTATAAATTGTTTTTTGTTTTCTTTTATAATTATCTCTTCGAGTTCATTATTTTAACTTAAGATTAGAAATTTTAACCGAATTAAGTAATGTTGAGCTTTTCGATAATTATGTTGAATTTAGTTGCTTTGATTGACTAATTAAAAAGGTTTATTTGTTGTAAAAAAAAAAAATTGTGCAGGATACCTTGAGTTGGAGGAAGAAATAATTTGGAAATAAATGGAGGAGCATCTGAGCTCCGGTAGCTGCGTTTAGTTTTAATTAAGATGTGTGTATCTGATGCATGTTTGTGTACTTATGAGAGTACGTTGAAGCGAATAAGACATGGAATGAGTTTGGCTTCATCTTGACTATTTCATAAAAAATAATTAGATTTTAAATTTAAAAACTCAAATATTTATCACCAAGTTCTTTTATACTTACGCTAAGGACGGTGGTGACGAAAAAAATTGTTAAAAAAAGATTTTGCTAAAGGTCCTTTTAAAATAATAATTTAGTTAAGAACAAAACTCTGGGATATGACTTCTTAGATTAGCCTTTATTAATGGGGCACTCGAGCATCTAACTTTCAAAAAACTTCTACGAGAGAAAAAAAAAAAAAAAGTTATTTAAGTGGCAAGCTCAGAGACAAGAAAGAAAATTTAAAAATAAAAGTAGTTTTTATTTTTATCAAATAATAAACTGAATTTAATTAAATTAGAAATTGAAGCAGAGGTTATAATTTCCAGGTAAATTTAAGTGAAAATTTTTCATTTAGTTTTTTTTGAGAAATAGATAGCAAGCTACCTGCTTCATTCATTAGATAAAATAAACTGGGCATACAAGTTGAAAGCAGCTTAGGCCTCCGAAAAGTCGGCAAAACTCAAAATTAAATTAAAAACAAAAGAAAGAGGAAGGGAGATCAAAGTCCCAACGGAGAGTGGTGCAGGGAGGAGAGGTACAAGAGGATCGTCAGAGCAATGTAGTCCAGTTGTCGATCAATTGTTTGAGACGGTCTAGCGATCCAGCAACATTGGGCAACATTGGGCGACTTTCCAGCAACATTTCCCATTTATTGATTAAACCAAAGCATATACGGAGACCGTTTCTCCCAATGAGCAACAGAGACCGAGACCGAGATCGTGAGATAGAGAGAGAGAGAGAGTGAGAGAGAGAGGTGGCGAGTTCGGAGGCGGCGTCGTCTCCCTCCTCCTCCTCCCCACCCCCAACCCCAAACCCTAAACCCCCGACCCTCCACCGCTGCGTCGCCCTCCTCCAAACATGCCCCAAAACCCTAGCCGCGCTCAAGCAGATCCACGCCCACGCCATCCGCACGCGCGTTCCCCTCGCTCACCCGCTCCTCGCCAAGCACCTCGTCTTCGCCCTCGCCGCGCTCTCCCCCTCCCCCTTGCCCTACGCCCACCGCGTCTTCTCCCTCGTCCCCAACCCCACAGTGTTCACCTTCAACACCATGATCCGCGCCTACGCCGAGAGCCCCATCCCCGGCCCCGCGCTCCTCGTCCACCGACGCATGCGCGCCGCGGGCGCGCCCCCCGACTCCCACACTTACCCTTTCCTCCTCAAGGCCCTCGCCAAGCTCATGGCGCTCCGCGACGGCGAAAAGATCCACGCCCAATCCCTCAAGAACGGCCTAGAAACCTTGGTGTTCGTGCAAAACAGTTTGGTCCACTTCTACGGCGCCTGCGGCCTTTTTGAGAGCGCTTACAAGGTGTTCGAGAGAATGCCCGAGAGGAATCTCGTTACCTGGAACTCGATAATTAATGGGTTCGCGTTGAATGGTAGGCCTAATGAGGTGCTTACTCTGTTCAGGGAGATGACCGCGGAAAATGGCGGCGGTGGTGGTGACGTCGAGCCCGACGGGTTCACTCTGGTTAGCTTGCTATGCGCCTGCGCTGAGCTGGGCGCATTGGCGTTGGGACGGAGGGTTCACCTTTATCTCATTAAGGTTGGGTTGTATCGGAATTCGCATGTGGGGAATGCGCTTATAGACTTGTATGCGAAGTGTGGGAGCGTCGAGGATGCTCACAAGGTGTTCGATGAAATGGGCGTGGCAAAGACGGTGGTGTCGTGGACTTCTTTGATTGTGGGATTGGCGCTGAATGGGCTTGGTGAGGAAGCCCTCGAGTTGTTTCGTGTCATGGAGAGGGAGCGTCTTGTCCCGACGGAGATCACATTGCTCGGGGTGCTGTACGCTTGCAGCCACTGCGGGTTGGTCGATGACGGGTTTAGGTACTTTGACAGAATGAGAGAGGAGTACGGCATCGTACCGAAGATTGAGCACTACGGTTGCATGGTTGATCTGTTGGGAAGAGCTGGTCGGGTCGAGGAGGCGCACGACTACATAGCAAACATGCCGTCGGAGCCAAATGCCGTGGTGTGGAGGACCTTGCTCGGCGCTTGTGCGATGCACAAGAAACTGGATCTCGGGGAGGCCGCATGGGCTCGGCTTGTGGAACTTGACCCTGGACATAGCGGCGACTACGTGCTTCTATCTAACCTCTATGCCGCAGTTGGGAGGTGGGCGGACGTGCACAGGCTTCGACGGAGCATGTTGAAGGGCGGAGTGAGGA
The DNA here is from genome assembly GCF_001540865.1 of Ananas comosus. Classification (NCBI taxonomy): domain Eukaryota; kingdom Viridiplantae; phylum Streptophyta; class Magnoliopsida; order Poales; family Bromeliaceae; genus Ananas; species Ananas comosus. Next base: position 1,962,391 of record NC_033627.1, on the reverse strand, counting down.
AAACGCCCGGCCATAGCCTCGTCGAATTGGGCAACTACGTGTACGAGTTTGTGATGGGAGATAGGTCGCATCCCGAGAGCGAGAAGATATACGAGAAGCTCGAAGAAATTGCGAAGAGGCTAAGACTAGAAGGGTACGCTCCGCGGACGACCAATGTGTTGGCTGATATTGAAGAGGAGGAAAAGGAGACCGCGCTGAACTACCACAGTGAGAGGCTGGCCATTGCTTTTGCACTGCTTAAGTCGGCGCCTGGGACGCCGATTCGGATAGTGAAGAACTTGAGGGTGTGCGCAGATTGCCATTTGGTGACTAAACTTATTTCGAAGATTTATGAGAGAGAAATTGTGGTGAGGGATCGGAGTAGATTCCATCATTTTAGAGGGGGAGCATGTTCTTGCAAGGATTATTGGTAAACTGATAGTTTATGTAATTTAAAATCACAATTTTGGCTAAGAGGTGAAGAACATAAAAGAAGCTACACTTCTCTTTCGCAATTCGAATGTTAATGTATCTACTAATTAAGAAGGTGAAGCTGTTTAAGAAAGAGATTTACTTGAACAACAATTATACAAATTTGTTCAGGCGAAACATGAACCCACCTGTTGTAAATCTCATATCATACGAAATATTTGCAATCCTTCGTTCAGAAATAAAATTTGTGATGGATGAAGTATGGTTTCCTGATGCACGAATGTACAAATTTACTACTTAACATTCCGTATATTATATACTTATAATGCATTTTTTTTAAATTTTTTTTTTTTTAAGTATTTGCACGCCCAACCTTTTGGTCGTAAATCTTACAACCACCATTCAAGAATTCATATATTTTTTAACTTGTTAATGTTTAAAATCATACAATAATAAGATTAATGCAGAAAAGTTAACATCCAGATAATAACAGTATAACATTATAAAATTTTACAAGTACAATTTTAAATTTTTTATTAGTATATAAATGGTACAAACTATCAAGTTTTTAAATTTTTATATCAAATACTATTTCACATATTATTACTAAATTCTAGACATTCAAAAATTAAAAAATTGACAGCAAACATTATCTGTATACTGTTAGAAGCACTCCAGTTGGATTCAATTTTACACAAATTTTTTTCTTTTTGGTTTTGTTTTCCTGCATTTTATACTAGCTAGGAGTGTCAACAAGCCGAACATGAGCGAATTGGGATCGGCTCGTTTCATAAACGAGCCAAACACAAACTGGCTCGTTAAAATATCGATCCGAATACGAGATGGCTTATGAATAAAAATTTAAAAGTATTAAAAAGAATATATATAAGAAAAAAATTTATAAAATATTACCCGTCAGTCATACTTTGATCTAATAATTAAAATTTTACAGATAAATGATCATTTTATAAATGAGTTGGGCTTTATATTTAGGTTGAACTAAAAATCAAATAATAAAAATTTATATTATATACATATATAATTATTAATTTATATATATAAATATAAAATATATATATATATATTCGAGCTGATATCGAGCCGAATACGAGTGAGCTGACCGTAGCTCGTGTTCGACTCGTTTATTAGACAAGACAAAAATTTTAACTTATGCTGGACTTGTTTGCTGAACGAGTGATTCAATATTTCAATCTCAAACTCATTTCGAGCCGAACACGAGTCGGATTGCCACCCCTAATACTAGCACAGATATTTTCGCACCTCTTCGAAGCTGAAGCAAAATATCGGCGGAGGGAAAATTGCCGCCAAAAAATTTAAACGTCCCAAAGACAAAACCGTACACGGCGCGAGGGATTAGCGAACACGATCATCCGATCTTACGCATATCTCCTCATTTTAATTCCCCTCAAAATCTCTCTCTCTCTCTCTCTCTCTCTCTCTGTTTCTCTCTCTCTCTCCCAACCTCTTCTTCTTAGGGCAAAACAATGGCGGATGTAGCCCATCTGGAGAAAATGGGTAGAGAGCTCGAGTGCCCCATTTGGTACTACTTGCCCCCTCCCCTCTATCGCCTCATTACCTTCTCTCCTTTCAATTTTTCCCTTTTTCATTTCCCTTTTCGTTGCATCGATTTCGAGTTTAAATTCGTCAATTTCCCCAATTCATAGCTAGTTTAGGGTTTTTCTTTTACTCCCGATAATCTCGTTCCCAATTTTCGCTTGCTCTTTTCGCAGCTGGAGCCTGTTGCGATCTGCGGCATCGATCTCGTGCAATCATGTCTTCTGCAAGTAAGTTTCGATTTGCTCGTTTCGTAAAAGATTTAATTCGGTGTTTTTAATTCCATAGGATTAAGAGGAGTGATTTGTTGTTTGATTTGGCGTTGTGTCACTTTTGTTTTTTTTCGCAGCTCGTGCATTCTCGAGTCGATGAAAACCGTCTCCAGCTGCCCGGTTTGCAAAGTTCCGTTTCGTCGTAGAGGTTTGTTTGAATTTGAAATAGTATACTTTGCAGGATAAAAACTTTTCGAACAAAACATGTTGTGATTAGATAGATTGGGCAATACATCAAGTTGATTAGATTATCTATAATAAATGCAATTATACATGGTCATGGATATTGTGCTTCAACTAGTTTGAATTTTGTTGAGATCATGATATTGATTGAGTATCATAATGGTCTCATTCTTTAATGTATATGCTGAATTTTGGTCTAGGATCTCAGTCGGATCGTTACTCTTGATCTCTTTTCATCTCTTATGTGCTAAGCGACGATTATATACAGCATTTTATAACAGATCTCTGCAAATTCCTTGAGAACTTTGGTCCTACAATAGCTTAAACATTAGGATCAGTCTAATTTGTTCATTTCATGTGTGATTGTTCTTTTCTTTCGCTATAAATTACGTGTAATTCTTTGTCGCAATCATTATGGTTCAATGTGGTTGCAGAAGTCCGTGCTGCTCCTCACATGGATAACTTGGTTAGCATTTTCAAGAGCATGGAGGTTGCAACAGGAACTAGCATTTTGTCAACTCAATTAGCTCCCGCAGCGAAAAATACAGGTAAGTATGAAGCGATCTCTAGTCCTTTCGGTCCTCTATCAGATACAGATACTGTTTACTTAAAAGCTCAAGAAATGCCAAGTGACGAGGCTCGCATCAAATAATAATCTCGAGTGTTGATTACTAACCCTTTCCTCTTGTAAATCATGCTGAAAGATGGAGCAAAACAAGGTGATGAAGAAAACAATGTCGATGCACCAGAAACCTCAGCGGCACACGAACGAAAAGAAAAGAATAAGAAGAAACAAAAGCGACTGCGCAAAGCTAATGCGCGGAATCCTGTTTCTCGTCCATCGACAGAGCCTTCTTTCCCTGCAAAGAAACGGATTCATGTCACACCATTCCCCATATCTGAGACTCCAAAAAGGCCTAAAAAGGCCTTGAAGTTAGTACACTCATGCAGTGAGCCCCAGGATGATGTTAAAACAGATAACTGTGCAGTTGCACCTTATGACAACAAGGGAAGTCCTTCTCTTTCACCCTTTTTCTGGCTGAGGGAAGAAGATGATGAAGAAAATGCTGAGAGACCTAGTGTGCAGCAGACAATAGATACACCTCCATCACATAATGCTCCTTGTTTTAGTGATATCAAAGATTCAGACGATGAGGCGCCCTGTAGTATGACTCCAGAAGTAAGATTTTTGTAATTAAGTGAATATAATTTCTTTTGGTCTCCAAGTTTGACGTCATTAAGTTGACAACATTGAGTGCAGAGCAAAGCCAAGGCTCAGGAAGCTTTTGACAGCGAATTGTTTGAATGGACTCAAAGGGCTTGCTCTCCTGAACTATGTTCAACACCACGGAAAAAACTGGTGTGTAATTCAATTGAACTCAAGTCTTTTTTATTTTTGCATGCTACATTTTATTTATAGCAGATTCTTTCTTTTTAATCTTCACTTAACATAGAGATTTCTGCTGATTTAGACTAAAGGCAGGCAAAAACTTGATCAGATACAAGAGAGAGATTGCCGAGGAATCATGGAGGTTGGAGAATTATGTGATAATGTTTGTCTTACAAATGCTGAACCTAAAACGGTTGATGCCAGAAAAGGAGGTTCAAAGAATAGGAAGAGAAACAATATAACAAAGAAGAAGAGAGCGAAATCATCCATTTGTGGAAATACTCATAATATAGCAAGTGATGCCCACCAAGAATTTACGAATAATCCTAGTGGAATGCTTCAAAATTCAAATGATGTACGCAAGGATACTGATAAAAGTAGTCCTCCAACAACAAGAGGAAAATATATTCACAGCAGTAACCATTTACTTGCGCACCAAAATTTAAACTCTGGTGAAATGCCAATAACCCATACAGATCAGGCTTTGGCTGAACCATCCGATCAGCTTCCAGCTATATCAATAGGAGTGAACGATAAGAATGGAGAGAAAGTGGATTCAAACATTCTGCTAAAAGCTCAAAAACGGAGTAAGACAAGCAGCTTGGAGAACCACAGAAAGCGAATCAAGGAAACATCTGATGATGTTAAATATGAAATCACTGAAGGAATTCCTACAGGATCTGTCAGTAAGAGAAAAATGGGCAGAAAAAATACCACGAAGATGAAAGCAGTACCAGAATTTCTAGACGATAAAAGTAAAGATGGCAAAGATTCTTGCATTGCAACAGCTGCAAAAGGGACAAAGATTGTAAATAGACAGAAATATGACTCAAAAACATGTGGAAGAACTGCAAGAGCTAAGCTTATGATTTCTCCTGCAACAATGGACTCTGCTGTGTTACGAAACAATGCAGTTAGTGAAAGATCGGATACATTAGCTGTGAGAAAGCTTAAAAAGGATGGGGAAAGTATAGCAACTGATTGTGTTCTGAAGAAATGTGAATATACACCTGAAGTTGTCTGTGCTTTCTGCAAGTCTGCTGATATCACTGAGGTAAATTTGTGCGATCAATTGCCAATACACTGTTGATTGCGACTTATTCGAGGCTAATAAAGAAAGTTTGTGCTGAACAATTCCTCAGGATTCTGGAGAGATGATGCATTATTTCAATGGCAAACCAGTAGCTGCAGATTATAGTGGAGGGACCAATGTCATACACTCTCACAAGAACTGCACTGAATGGTGAGTCTTTGAGTTTTCTATCTAATTTGTTGCCTTTTTGTTTAAGAGGTACTAAGAGGTATTACACATAACTTTAAAAGCATCTATTAATTATATACCTGTGCATCTGAGTTTTCGTATGCCCTTCTATAGGTTAGTGTATATATATGTAACGATCCGACCTGTTAGCAATAATAACTCGTTAGGTCCAAACCACCGTCCCCAAAATTCTTAAGTTTAGTTATTATTATTATTAGCTGCGAGGTCTCATATATTTCAATCAGAATTATTTTTTCATCTAATGTGGGACTATTAGGGTGTTACAAACTCCCTCTGTTTATATCCTCATGTCCTCGTCGGGTCCAAACTCCAAACCAAAACGGACAATATATATCAGGATTATCAGGCGATGTGAAATTCTAGAGGTGACTCGTACGGGTTTAAGAGGTGGCTCCCATCAAATCCGTTGGTGTAGCACTTTGTCCTGCATAGCACTTAACTCTCACACTTTCGTTTGGTATTTGGCTATGATATTAATTATAATGACCCGACCTGCCAGCAACAATAACTCGTTGCACTCAAACCACCGGGCTAAAATATTTAAGTTCAATTATTATTATTAGTGTGTGAGGTTTCATATATTCCAATCGGTATTATTTTTTTATTCAATGTGGGACTATTGGGGCATTACATATAATGCCCTTGTACTTGCAGAAATTCCCTTCTTTAGAAGCACCTTGTATAAATACAAAATCAATGCCCTCCTTGAATTGCATGACCCTTCAACTAAAGGAAGCTCTTTGAGGGATATATATATTTCAAGTTTGGATTTTACAGGAGTACAAACATCAATAGATGATTTTTGCAGGGATATATATACATGTAAGAGCCCCATTTTTCCTAGTGAAACTAAAATGCAGGATTCACTTTTGCGTTTAGGGCTCCTGATGTATACTTTGAAGATGATTCGGCCATCAATCTTGCTGCTGAACTGGCAAGAAGTAGAAGGATAAAATGCATTGTTTGTGGCATTAAAGGGGCCGCTCTTGGATGCTTTGAGAAAAGCTGTAGGAAGAGTTTCCACTACACCTGTGCTAAATTGATCCCAGAGTGCTGCTGGGATAATGTAAGCTATACATTCTTCTACTTCTATCTGTTATTCACAATCATTATTTGTGAAACGATTGATCATGTATTATTCCTACATTGGCACTCAATAAACCACATTGCAGGAAAACTTTATTATGCTATGCCCTCTGCATTGGTCGTCTAAATTGCCGATTGAAACTTCTGAAGCCCAAAAGCAAATCAAAAGAACTAGTTCAAAAGGGTATAAATAAGCTGGTATCTACATATGAAATTAGATATTAGGAATATCACATTTTATGGCTCAGATTTCTCTAATTTATGGGCGGCATTACTCATTTTCAGGTCAATAGCTCAAGTTCCATCAGCAAGGGATTCTGGTTATGATACAAGTAATTTGTGGAGTTGGCCTTCTGGGTCTCCATGCAAGTGGGTTCTTTGTTGTTCGGCTCTTTCTAATAAAGAGAAGGTTGTTTTGATCTTCATTAATTAGCAGCTAAAGGCAAATATCCCTAAGTTAACAGTGTTCTAACTGCAAATTTGGGTTCAGGAAATTGTTTCTCAATTCACGAAAATGACTGGTGTGCCGCTCACGAAGACCTGGAGCCCAGCAGTAACTCATGTTATCACATCAACAGATGGTAGTGGGGCATGCAAGAGAACCCTTAAGTTTTTGATGGCCATTCTTAATGGGAAATGGATTGTAAATATCAACTGTAAGGCCAACTAATCTCGATGAATTATTTTTCTTAAAAGATTTTTAAAGTCAGTCATATTATTTTCATATAAATGTCCTTGAACAGGGATTAGAGTTTGCATGGAGGCTATGGAACCAGTTGATGAGGAGAAGTTCGAAATTACTGTTGATGTCCATGGAATTAGTGGCGGACCTAAATTAGGAAGATTGAAGGCCATTAACAAGGTAATTTTTCTCACTTAAAACTTTTGCTGCTAATTATGTAGAGAAACTACATGCTATGCAAAAAGCAAAGATCGGTTTAGCCACTTCATTTAGTTAATTCCAAAGTATAGGCCTAGTTTTGCAGCCTACTTTATTATCCGCTGTGTCTTAAAGTACTACTGAACAGTTTGATCTACATATACAATCTTAGCCTCCGTTTGGTTTGGGGTTAAGGAAAAAGTAACTATACCAGGGATAGGGTTAAGTTCAGGGTTAAAGTGGGATTAAAGTTTTTTTGTGTTTTGTTCGAGGTTGGAGTTAGTCTAGGATAGTGAAAAAAAGTGTTTGGTTGGAGTAGGTGGGATAAAAAAATAATGATTGATAAAGAAGAAAAAGGTGAGGGCTCGGAATGCGTGCGGGGTTAAAGTTGGGAGGGGAAGTGGGGTTAATGATTGATAAAGAAGAAAAATGTGAGGGCTCGGGATGCGTGTGGGGTTAAAGTTGGGAGGGGGAGTGGGGTTAGTAAACCCCACTAATCCGATTTGGGGTGGAGTTAGTAAACCCCACCCCTTAAGAGTGGTGTTTGGGTATAAATTGGGGGTTAAAGGGTTATTCCACCCCTTAACCCCCAACCAAACAGTGGCTTAGGGTTCCTAACAGAGGTATTAAACAGTAAGCTTTGGTTTCATTATCGATCAACTCATTGGAACTGTGGATGTCGGTAAAAATGTACGCAGGCTTTTCAAAAATATTCAAATGAACATAGAGAATAAAGCAGTCATACAAAAGCTTGATGACTAACATGTTCCTATCTATCCGGGAGATCGTAGTTTGACAAAATGACAAATAGATGACTCAGGTGAATAACTAACGCATCGACAAATTTGCCATCCTAATTCTTCTGCTATTATCTGCAGGAACCGAAACTCTTTAATGGCCTCCGATTCTATTTCAGTGGAGACTTTGTGCTATCCTACAGAGGCTATCTGCAGGATCTTGTTACTGCAGCAGGAGGAACTGTTCTACAAAGAAAACCCATCTCAAGAGATCAACAAAAATTGTTGGATGACTCTTCATTAACCTTCATCATCTACAGCCTTGAGCATCCAGAGAAGAGCAATTCGAATCGCGATTCTGTCGTGTTTGATCTTCGACGAGCCAAAGCTAAAGCTCTTGCTGATGCTTGCAGCGGTAAAATCGCAAGCAACACGTGGGTCATAGACTCAATAGCTGCTTGCAAGCTGCAGCCTCTAACTTGAAGAATTGTCTAGCAGAGCTTAGCTTTATCAATTTATGTCAATTTACTATGTTTTATATTATATGCGAATGGAAAACCGTGATAGAAAACTGTATTAACTCAATAACGATGCGAGTTATATATGTCAGTAATATTTTCTCAGACTTGGTTTACCGTGCATCAGTAGTACAAAAATAGATAGCAAAATAATGTATTCAATATGATTGATATCCACACACGTCATTGAACATGCAAGATATTAATGTGCAGATGTCATTGAACTGCAGATTTTAATATGTATCTACGACCGAAATGTGCAAGTTCAAATGCAACAAGGTTGAAATGTACGTGGTATACGCAAGTAGGGATGCAAACGGATCCGGGTTGGTGGAGCTCCTACTCTGATCCGCTCCGACGGGGGCAGTAAATGGAAGAAAATAAACGGATTCGGGGCAGGAAACGGAATAAGTTTTACGATCCGAGACGGATTCGGGACAGGAAACAGAAAAAATTTTGACCCGCCCCGAATCCGCCCCGAANTGTATTCAATATGATTGATATGCACACACGTCATTGAACATGCAGATATTAATCTGTAGATGTCATTGAACATGCAGATATTAATCTGTATCTACGACCGAAATGTGCGAGTTCAAATGCAACAAGGTTAAAATGTACGTCCTATACGCAAGTGTATATGTGCAAATTCTTGCGAGCATCATTTACTTTTCCATCTCTCTAATTATAGAAAAATGAACATATTGATTGATACCTTGATGCATGCTAAAGAAGAGACTAATTGGACTTGCTTATTTTTCTACTTTTTTATATTCTAAAATCTGCAACTCAACCTATCAACTGATTGTACCATGTAGTATCTAAATACTCGAGTTGCTTAAATGTGCACCATTTTACGTATGCACATTACAGGCAAACATTCACGGCCACATAGAATCAGCAAGAGCTCTCTACGGAATATGCCTCAAATAGATGAATCAAGCAACCACATATATACTCCGCACATCAAGTTTTGAGTGGTGGATTTCTGTTCGTCCAAGATACGACTTGCAGAACTCTGCAAGAAAACCAAGTGCAGCTTTTAGTCAAAGACATTCCGGCTTGGCTCGACAAAAACTAAACTCAGAATGTGTCGGTTCCGGGTTAACAACTATTAAAGCATGAATTAAATTCCATTCAAAGACGGAACAAGCAAACATTCGGACACATCCAGCCAGTAGTGTCCAATGTCATCTTTCACCACTAATGCAAGTATGGTTGGATTGCTTTTAGTTTGGGATTGGTGTGGCCAAGTTAAATGATTTTTATTCGAACAATATCTGTAAGAAAAAGTGCAGTACTTTTCTCAGATTCTGCAAAAGAAAATTTATTTTGTACTATTTTAAGTAATTGCTTAAATATTTGGAGGCGTGCTTTTATGCATTCCAATTTTTCACTTTCCCGAGGATATCACGCCATCACAAATTGTAAAAATAAGATAATACTTTATACTCACCAGTTGAGTAGATTTAGCTGTGGCAGCAAAATTGAAGTAGTCTAATGTTGTCACTCCTCTTCATTGAAGTCCATAAGAAAATCAGTTAAGTTCTCCGAATCATCTACAGCCTCTTCTAAAGACATGGGACCTTCTTTCTTGGGTTTTTCCTGCAACACAGAAAAATAGCAGCAATATTATTTGGCAGTCCTTGACAATCACTAGAGACAATGATCTAAGAGAGATCACATGCAGGGTATGTTTTCAGTCAAAAGTCAATAGAATAGACTGTTCTCCTTTGAGGTCACAGTGTCAGTAAATCTTAAACAGTGCAATTAATTTGATAACTCTTCTTCTTTTTATTATGTATTAGCAAATGTTCTCTTTCCTCACATAAAATATTGACTCAGGTCCCTATTATGAAAAAATATACCTTTGATTTGCGAAGCTGTGGCGTAGTTTTCAGAACACTCCAATTCCGATTTATTTTCTCTTCTTCAACTTCCTCTTCCTCACTATCTTCTTCATCCTATAAGCCACAAAAGAAACATGTTAACAAGTTTATCTTGTAGATACACTAATATCAGTTGCAAACAAAAGGGACAAGACTGCAGGATTCACATACATCATTCTCCCCGATGTCAACTGCAGTAGCCATAGCTTCGTCAATATCAGTTATCTGCATTGGTTGATACAGCAGCAAGATCCACAAGTTAATTAACCAAAAGAGTGAAAAGAGAAATTTCTTTCTTTTATTCAAGCTAATTATGTGCTGAAGCATTCTTCACAAAAATTTTGAGCAACTTCAGCTCTAGTTAAGAACCAAAAGATTTACCTCAAGTTCTTGAGTCTTCTCTTTTGACAATATTTTGTCAAGCTCCTCCCTTGATATAATCTTCCCTTGCTGAGATAACAGAAACTCAGTAAATACAAGGATTTTGAGGCATATAAAGCTCAAAGCCAAAGAGTTAAATAAATTCATTTTGACACTGTGAAGAGATATAGAAACTGAGAAGAAAAAAATGAAATTGCTATGCGCATTTAATGTAAGAAAGGACAGCAAAGCAGGCAAAACAGTAGGTACATATTTACCCAACCTTTATAATAAATATATTTATGCATCTACTTGGAAAAGTGAAAAATGGCATCCTGTTTTACCTCCATGAGATAGGCCAACATGTTAGGAGTAGGCTCATGAAAATCTGGACCTCTGTAGTCAATTACTTCATCGGGATCTTGAATATAATTTACAGTTGGATAAACAGGATCACCACCCCATACTGTAACAAGATAACAAAAGAATCAAAACCGAGGTTCACTATGCAAAACCCAATACACACATACACACACAAACACACATCACACACAGAAAAACAAAGGAGCAAAAGAAATGAAAATGGAATTGTAAGAGATCTGTAAGTGGGAAATATCATACTTTCTTTGATTTGATCTTCTCGCATTCGCATCGCTAAAGGATCCCGCGGTATGCGAATATCGGTGCCCATCATGATGCGGTATTCTTCAGCTGTTTGGTGCTGAAACATTGTAATCAGTTGAGTGTTCTCATCTTCTCCAGTTTCCTCAAAATGCTTTTGCACAGCCTCACGTGAAGTATCTCTGTTCCAAGCTTTGACCCATTCCGAATAGTACGCAATCGGGCCAATCTCTTCTAATCTCCTTTGTTCTGCTTGTACCCTCCATTTGTGGTATCAACCATAAGAATAGCTCTCAGTTATCATGTAACAGAAGTTCCAAATAAAAATAGAATTTTGAATCACATCAAGGATTGATCTCCAAACACTCATGAACAATTATCTATTAGATATTGGAAGTATACCCATTTGATTGTAGGTAACAACATATTTGTTTCAATTTACGCTGTCAAATTAGAAAAGAAAACAATTGTTATAGGAATATATTGCCTATAACCAAAGAAATAGCAACCGACCGTTCCACTATGAGGAGTCACTGTGTCAAAGTAGTGTACTTGCTAATCCTATAAGCAACAGTCACGAATGTAAAATGAATGGATACGAGAAAGTTCAGGAGGCTGCTAATGTCTACCGCTCTTCTTTGTACAGATGTCTTCTGGCCCTTGCGAGGGCAGTTTCTGTCTGTGTTGGGTGGTCTCCGAAAAGCTTTATCTGGCCAGTTTCCGCCATTGCTTTTGCAAACACCTACACGCACAACTTTCCAAATATTATTAGATATAGCATACTACATGGCTTGAGTTAAAATTTGAACAAGCCGCGCGTTCACGCACACAGCACTTCTGGAACGACTTCTCTACTCTAGAAAGCAAAAGCTTTCAGAAACTAGGCATTTTTGGCTAACAAAATGCCTGTTGCTTTTGCTATTGTACCCCTGATATACATCAAGAACAGAGGCTCATTATCTAAAGCAAGCATCGAGCGTTCCGAACTAACCGTGTTGACATCCGGGCGCCTTCTTTGCCACCTCGACCACTGCTCCTTCTCGGGCTTCCGCCAATTCCACCACAGATCTTCGCTAGACCGAGGCTCTTCCACAGGCTTATCCTTGGCCGGATCGATAAAGGGATGCGGCCGCCCGATTCTCTTATCCAACTCATACTGACTTAAATTCTCTTCCTCCGGCTCCGTCCGATAAACAACATACTCATCCAACGGGTCCTTCGTCTGATCGGGAGCATCATTCGAGCTCTCGTTCTCAACCGCGGGCGGCGGCTCATTAACAACCACGCTAGTTTCTGCAGTTTCCGAGGCCGCCACCTGTCCTTTATACTTCTTCCGCCGGCTTCCGGGGTTCTTGCCATAAGAAGGCCTGCCTTGAGATTTACCGAGGGGTTCAGGTGCCCGAGCTGCCCGGACACGGGCGGCGGTGCCTTCGGGCCAGTATTCCCTGCCCGGAATGCTTGCCCGGGCGCCGGATGCCGGCTCCAGCTGCCCGGAAGTGGAGTCCATGTAACTGTAATACGGTGGCGGCTCGACGGACGACGGATCGAACCGCCCATCCTTCTTCTTGGCGCATTTTACACACGGAAATTGCTGATCTCGTTTTCTATAATTTTGGCTCAGTTTTACAGGAAATTTCAGCTTGTTTAAATTAAATACCCCTACAAATGGTGTCTGTATATTTCAAATTGCTCGTCATCAGTGTTAATTGATGCGCATGTAGATTGAGATACTACAAGAAATTTGAAAATTTACATACCCGAAACGTTTGACGAGGAGATTTTGCACATGCCGATCCATCTGTGAAAGAAAGGGAAAACGCAGCCAATTTAAACCACCAACAACAAAAAAAAGGGTGAAAAATTCAGTAAAAATTGAATAATTATGCATAAAATTTCACCTCCAAAAATCCAAGTGTTGGAGCAAGAACCCATTTCCTCTTCCCCAGAAATTCTCTTCTCAAAACCTAATTTGAATCCATACGTGGATCGTTGCCTCTTCTAGGGTTAGGGTTTAAGAGCTACTTCTCGAACGCTATCCAGAGCTAAGCTCTACATGATCGAGCAACTGAGAAAAAAAAAAAAAAAGATAGCAATGAGGGGTTTTCGAAATTGGGCCGATAAAAGGGCTTCTATGGTATCGGCCCACTTGGGCCCACACTTTCTGATATTGTGGGCCGTGATGAGATTACTCGAGCCCAGTTGCGGCTCGGTTGATAAACAATTACCTGGACTTGGTCCACACCGTCACACGTGAACCGCTTTACTTTTTCTTCTTTTTTTTTTTTCCCATTTTCACGGTTGTTCGAAAATTCTGAAATTGAAAAGAGATTTATTTAAATTTACTGGACGATGGAGATCGAAAGAGCGTTACCCGTGGTCTAGAGATGATGTTCCTAGACCAGGTCCAAGTAATAGTTTCTTTTTCTCTGGGAAGCGCTCCTCTTTCAGTTTAGTCCTCGACGTTTAAAATATTATAATTGGTTCCCATATATCATTTAAAATTATGCTTCTCCTTACGAGAAGGAAAATGCTATCCGTGCATCTATGCATAAACAACGTTTAGATTTACGAGAAGGAAAATGCTATCCGTTCTAAACTCTTCACAATTTAATGTTTAGATTTTCGACTGATAATTCCAAGCACAAACAACGCAAAAAGTAAAAGGAGAAAATGGATTGAATTGAAGAAACCAACAACACCATCAAACATGTGACTATTGCCAAAAAGTTCGCAAAATCGTCTAGGAATATTCTCAACACTCCATTTGACGTTCATAGTGGAGATCAGATAAACCATATTGTGTGTACAAACAAGATTAACGACGTAGTTCCTTAATACTATTGTCAAGAATTGAACTTGTAACCTCGCGAAATTAAGAGTATTATAATCGGATTTAGTACCATTGTTACAAGAAAGATCTATCTGATAGGAAACAACCGAGGAACGGTCTTAGTAGCGATGACGGTACATGACCAGTTTGACGGATCTTCTCTACTTGTCGCGCTAACCTTACAACTTGTCGATCTCTTCTGGCGTCTAGAGTGGCTTTCTTCGCATCCACCTTAAGCCGTGTTTTCGTGAGCTTTTCGACCATCCTCTGCTGCGCACGGGCTTTCATCTGTTCGGCTCGAGCCTGCGAGTTGTTCACAACACTTAACGTTCATATTCGACATCTAATATGAGATAATGAAACAAATGCGAATGTATTAAGTATCTCAGATTACTTCTTGTTGAGCTTTTCGTAAGTTAAGAATGTGTAAGGCTTTAAGAGACTTAAATATTACATAAACTTTTATTCTCTAGCAAAAGAGTAAGCACTTAGAACTGAAAATCGACGAGGGGGCTACCTCAACTTTCCTCATTTTGGCTTCAAATTTTGCTCTCTGATGACTCTCCCATGCTTGAATCTTGATCTCATCATGCTTATGTCTAAAGGATGAGTAGATAAAAAAACACAGAACATGTAGATGAGCTCGAAAATTGTAATTAAACACAGATTAAAATTGTTACTGCTGTTAAGCAATGAGTGTCAGATCATGAGACAAAAAGCAAGTAAAATTAAGTTATCTACGCGCTAATATTTGCTGAGAATATAGCTACATCCTTGTAGTTTTTATGTTGGGAATGCTCAGTGCCCCAGTGGACTCCTATATTAAGCAAATGTACAAACATAGAAGATTAAAGAACTGCATGATGGCATATCAAATAATTAAAGAAATCAATTATAGTAGGTCATTGGTTTGTTGTTAGAGTAATGAAAATTTCACTATCTACGTACTTCGCAGTATATTTTGATTTTTGAGATTCCTGCCACGCCACTGCACGGGTTTCAAACTCCATTTTTGCAACACAGTCCGCGTTCGTAGAAGCAATAGATGGAGAGGCCTGCATCAACTCATCTTTAGTAGCCCAGGAAGCAATGTTCATCTTGCCCAGCTGAAGGCCGAGAGCGGCGATTTCTCTTCTTATTTTCAGCTGCAATTCCCTCTCAGAAGAATCTGCCGTGCAAACTTTCTTTTGATTATGTACATTCTCCTCCGAAGGAGTTGAAATCCTTCTTGCTCTTTTAGGAGTTGACGGCAGCGAAGATGGCGGGCTGAAGGCGGGTGTTGTGGCCCGAATCGGAGTATTAGTCCTCGATGGATCCTGACTTGCAGTGGGAGTCATCGCTGTTCCGATATCTCTTGTAGAAACTGATTGTTCGGCGGAAGTAACTGCATAATTTTACTGAAAATATTACAACTAGAAGATAGAATCAAGAGGAAAATAGAAGCATTTCATGGTCTGCGAAAGGAGCCAATAATTTGGCATAGTTTCTTTAGAAAGATTGATCAGAGTTTTTGCATGGTTTTCGCATATGTTAAAAGGCAAACATAAGCAAAAGACATTGTATAAATTTAACAACATAAGCTCAAACTCACTAGTAGGATTAGTGGAACTGCTACTTTCAATACCTGTTTTTTGAACTCGGTGATTCTTTCGCTCCGCACTTGCGAATTCCGGAGCTACCCTCACCAAATTAGAAGTTACTTGACAAGTCCCTCGGCTTTCTGAAGCAGTCCTTTTCGAAACATTAGGATTCGAATAAATTATATGCCGATTTACTATCCATTTTTCCGCATCATTCCACTTCGACGGAACCTGCCTAATGAACGAACCAACAACTGAGTGTTGTATTCCTCTCTTTTCTCTTTGGAACTCAAAATTATAACTGTTTCTATTGTCATTCATATTGCCATCTTCTTCCGAACTTCTCGCAAACTCTACGGTGCTTACGCCGCTTAATGCTTCTGAAGAGGCTTCTGAATTTTCAACAGCAATCAAGGGGGAAGCATTTCCATTGTCTTTCAGTTTATCTGGAACAAAGAATTTTGGAAAAAAGAAGGTAACAAACTGAAACCAAAGAAATAATTTCATTTAGGTGATAGTATATATACATGTTTCATCAGGATCTTCGGCTAATAAGCTTTTCCTAGAGCACTCGGTGTCGTCGAGCTTCGAAGGGGATGCTCTGGATGAATTGTTTGCTGATTCTTGTTTTCTGATATGGTGAGATCCAAATAGTCTCATACTGAGTTTACCAGGGGATATTGCTCCTACCTACAACAATAATAGTTCATCAAATGTTGCTGAACCATTTTGGTGTAAACTTTAGTAGAGATTAACAGCAAAAGCTACTAATTACTAGCAAGTGAAAATTAAAAGAATCTGAGATGTTGAATATAAATATTGAAAATACTGTTACTCGGTAACTAAAACTTTCGGAAAAGAAAAATAGTTTATTCATATAATTTAATATGCATAGTATCACACTCCTCGCTTTATTCCATTTTCTAGCATTTTACTATTTTTTAGCCGCTTAAGCTTTTGAAAAAACATAGTTTGAATCATAAAAATTAACATGCATCAGAAAGATCAGCCAAATTATATTCCTAAGAATAATATGGAGTTAATTAATGGACTAGTAGAACAAACCTGAACTTTGTGGATTCTTTCATATTCCATTGAGAGAGAGAGAGAGAGAGAGAGAGAGAGAGCAAGGGGTTTGTATGATAAGAATAGAGCAGGAGAGCTCAGCTACAGAGGTTTTTGTAGTGTGGTGACAATGAAGAAGGGCGCGAAATTAATTAAAGGGGTCCGTGATGTTTCCTTTTTGAAGTTTAAATCATTTCTTTTTTGTAATTTCTGTGAGAAAGAAAATGTTTGGTTTGCCATGTTTTCAATTCATTATTACGAGTATTTCGAGTACACGCGACATTTTCTTTTTCCCAATCTTTTGCTTTGTTTGAGGGTACGTGTCAGATCTGGAAGCTCAAAGCTTTGTTAGCGTCTCTACGCTCATCACAAGCCGATATCTTTAGCTATACACACCACACTCTTGAACCTTATAAAATTCAATTTTACATATCAAGATGAGTTTTAAACAGTGATGTTAGTTTGTTACACGCAATTAAAATATTGTTGCATAATAATATGAAATTTATTTCTCTTGGGTGAGTCAAACACGAAGACCCACGAAGGAAGCGTCAGTGCTTTTCGAAGTTGTACAAGCCCAACCCACCCGTGCAAACAAGCCTCTTTTCTCTCATCACTTCCCCCACACTACCCTAATAAAGCAATTTAAAAAGAAGAGCAACAGATGCTTCTAAAACCCCACCGAGGGCGCAGAGACAAAAATAATTAGAACCCCCCCTAAAATATAACACAATTATTTCTTTCCTTGCAATGCCCCAAGATGTTGTGAGTGATATAAGGGTTTTAAGCTAAAAGAATATTATCATTATCTTCTAATGTCCCCGACACATTGGACGCAAATGGGATTAATTTGGAGAGCATATGTTTGCGTTTTGGAAATGGGGAAGCGAGTGTGGTATTTGACTCTGCTCTCTCTTTCCACAAGGGTTCAAAATATGTTATCATTGTGTAAGGTTTTGTCCATCCAATGAAGGCTAATAGAAGGTCTGTTCACTTGCTATTGCTATTGAAGATAAGGATCCAACCACTGTGCTCTTCTGTACGATGCTGATGATATAAATGTTGAAAAGTTAAAAAGTTCGCTAGATGTTTTCAAATGGAGACAATAGTGGATTATTGAAATGTCCAACACTTAATTTCTACAACCAACACATCATTACAGGAGTTAAGGAAATCTAAAGAGGCGCTCTTTCAAATGCACAAACTTCCCGGTGGAAGCATTATCCGAGCACCGCGTGGAACTTAGCTCGGAAACAAAAGTGCAAGAATTTAAGACTTTAAAACGACGACACAGGTACTTTAAATCTGCAATAACGTTGTAGGTCAATGTACTGAGTTGTGAGCGAGAAGCAAAGTAGGTTGTTACAGGTAACGCAACATTGTGTTCATTTATTTATTAGAATGGTCTTTCCGAGTATTCATTTATTTGCATGGTCTTTTCCTGCACAGCATTCCTGTATTGCTAGACGATCACAGATGCAGCCACCGTATGTCTCTTTTAGCCAATCTGATATCCAGTGCTGCATAATACTACCAATATATATATATATATATATATATATATTCCAATAGGATCTAAATCTCAGCACATTATTTTCTATAAAACCATGCAGAATACATAGACATTTTCGCAACACACATGCACATGCAGCACATACTCCCCAAAATCCCAGCCAGAGCCTTCGTGGCTTAACAATTTATACTTCCAGCCAACACAGACCTGCTGGTGCACACACAAGATCAAAGAGGGGAGCTAATTAGAATTGCAATATCGAAATCTTTACCAAATCTTTTCGACAATAGTAGTGCAGATAAAACCATGCATTTGGGACTCTCAAATAATTATAATAGTAATAAAAATGATAATAATATAACCAGGAATAAACACAACAAAGCTATAGTTTGTAATTTAAGAACAGCTTTAGCAATTGATAATTAATCAAGATGCAAAATTGAATTAGATACAGTACGGGGCTGCCTAGTGGGAGGAATGGCTGACCAGATTCGGAATGGCCATGTCCTCGAATGTTTACTCTTCGAAATGCTCAACAACACTCAGGATTTCTGAATAAATCACAACAAGAGAAATGATGGAGAAAACAAGATGGAGAAGGGAGTTGGTTTTCCTGAGGATTAGCCTATCACTCGTCGTCGTCATAGGTGAATTTCACCGAGTGAGATTGTAAATCAATCTGCCCACCCCTGTAAGTTCCACGCTTCTTCTTAGTCTTCTCATGTCTGAAGTCCCTGCAATTTTGGGTTTTTTTTTTATAAAAAAATGAAGTAACATCAATCCTCTAGTAAACATTATTATCCTGATGTGTAATAAATAACATCTAAGCTTAGTGATAAATTGCACTACACTCCCAAACTTTTAGTCAAGTTTCCTTACGGAATTCAAACTTTTTAAGTTAGACATTCGATGCCCCGAACTTTCAAAAGTGTCCCCCTTTAATTCTTGTCGTTAAAAGAAATTTTTTTCTGCCTGCACCTTGATGCATCTGTACATCCATGAAACATATATTCATCTCAGCCCTCTATGGGGTCCAATATTTCAATTCCCACCACCAAGTGAGTTGCAACCTTCTCTATCTTAGAAATTTAGATAGTCAGATTGAATGAGCAAGATGTATGATAAGACAGAGGCCTCATGGTGCACGGATCTATGGATGTGTCAGATATAAGCAATGATTTTTCATCCAGTAGTAGGTGATGGCAAGCACTAGAGCATTTCACAAGTTTTGGGCGTCAAATACCCGATTTAGCATTTTGAGTATGAAAGTGAAGCTTGACTAGAAGTTGAGGGACAACTCTACATGGTGGTGGTCGGTATACAACTCTACATGGTTGACTGTGAACGAGTTCAAACCTAAATCAACTAAGAAATCTTATGAACTTGACTTCTTTTCAGGATCAAACAGACTTTAAACAAGTATTATGTAAACTTAGAAAATCTTACTTGTCACTAATCACTCTACAAAATAATTAAGCCTAAAATATCAAGAATTGGCCAATGCTACAAACTAATAATCTTAGGTGTTTATTTTCCTATATGGATTTAAGAACATTAATGTCTTACCTTCCTCTGACTTGACCAAGAATTTCTTGTGCTTTTGCACCATATCCTATTTCTGCACCATCCTGAGAGGTAGCCAAAAAGAGGAGAAAACAAGCAGGGTTCTTGTTAACACTAAAGATTTGATAATCAGATCAGTTACAACCTAAGTAATAAAAATGTTTTTTCGTAAAAAAAAGATAATAAAGGAAGTGCCTTAGCCCAATAGGAATTGTCTTGAAGTTTCTTATCAGCAAATTTAACCTCATCCGCCTTTACCCTTCTAAATGCATTAGCTGATTTTGGCTGCACAAACAACGGTACAAAAGTTCGAGATATCAAACGAAAAAATAAACACAATCTAGTCAACGAAAGAAGTTTCTACACTTACAGATATCAAAAGCTTAATAGTTAACTTCAATATGATAGATGTTATAGTCACACACATAACAAGAAAAATTCTGCCCATAAGCACTTCACATGATTAGAGATACATTAACTCAAACTTTATTTAATGTGATGTTGGTCAAGATCATGCACAAGACGCAATGCCATTTCTACGCAAGCATGGAAGACACAATAATGGTAAAAAATAATAAAAAGATGAATATTGGGGTCCTAGTTTAGTGAGAGTTGTACTTTCCACACGACGAGGAAAATAACATCAAGAAATAAGTAAGAGAGGAAAAGATGTATATACCTCTGATGATGCATTTTCCTTTTTTCTTGCTTTTGATGAAGCACTTTCTTCATTCTTCTTGTTTTCAAGTTGTCCATTCACCAGCTTATTTCCTGCTGTTTTGTCTTCAACAAAAGTTCTGTTGCTTTCTTCAGTTTTCTGCTTTTTGGCAAGAACATTATCTTCATCATCATATCTAGATTTGTTTTTTTCAGCACCATCAGATCTAATATTTTCATCCTTTACTGGAACTTCAATGTCAGTTTTGGAGCCATTTTCTTTTGAAGCAACTCTTTTTCTCTTCTTGGAAATTTTATTTTCAATATTCTCATCATTACTTTCAGTAACAGGAACTTTTCCATTGGCAGTGTCAGTTTTTCTTCCACCTTCATCAGTAAGACAAACTCCTGCATCTTTCAAATCTGAGACTTTTGCACTTTGATCCTCAGAAGTCGATTTACCTTTCTTTTTCTTCTTCTCCCGAACCTGAGAATCATCATCCAATAAATTCTCATTGGATTTTAGCTCTGTTAAGGTTTTCTTAGTTCCATCCTCACATATTTCTAGTTCTTCAATATTCCCAATCACCTTCTTTTTGTTCTTTTTATCATCTTTATGTGTTGTTTTTGTGTCAGAAGACTCGCTTACTAGTGACTTCAACACTACTACTTCATCTTTAACAGCCTCTTTAAGTTTCTCGTCCTCGTCAGGTTTGCTGATCTCATTAGAAGAATTATCAACCATTCTCTTTTTCTTCTCTTTCTTCTTTTTCCCATTTTCATTGAGCTTTGGCAATAGCTTTTCTTCATCAGCCTTTGTTGCTCCTTTAAAAGCAACTGCCTCCTCACTATTTTCCTTTTCTTCTCCAGACAAGCTAGAAGCTAATTTTTTTTTCCTTTTCTTCTCTTTGATTTCACTATGTGATTCTTCAACTGATTTGAACTCCATGAAATCAGTTTCATCACCGAAATCTTTGGATTTTTTCAGTTCTTCCTCTCCAGAAACTCCTGACTTAGTCTCCTTAGATTTGACTTTTAATTTATCCAACGGTTTGTCTAAAGCATCCACACCACCAACGTTTTCTGCCCTGGTTTTACTTGTCTCAATTTTTGTTCCATCAGTTTCACTACCTCTCTTTCTCTTTTTCTTCTGAGAGTGTTCGGAGGCCCCATCAGTATTCTTCCCTTCAGCTTCTTGTAAAATGCCTTCTTTTTCTGGAGCTGCAAGCATTGTGCAACTGGAATTAGGCTTACAGCTAAAAGGAGAGAGAAAATGAGGGTGGCGGGGTGATGGTGCCTATAGAAAATACAAGCAAACAAAGCACAAAATGGTCAGGAAGAATAGAGAGGCTTGACATTGTACCTTGTTCCCTTTGCCAACTGATACTAGCTTCTGCAAGACCATTGCTGCATACAGTTAAAAAAAAAAAAGTTAGGAAAAAGAAATATGCAGAGTGCAAGTGAAACTTTGCTGAATCAGTATGGTATGATGAAGAAAACTACAAGTACAGGCTCCAATAAGTGAACATCTCAAGCCATGAGGTCAGTAAATGATTCGCGATGCTGAACAATAAAGAGCTTGTTGTGATAAAACTTTATCATAAAAGTATCTCATATTAAGGTTTTTTTCTTAAAAAAATCTTTGTTAACCGTAATTTCCTCTTAACTCCCAGAAAACGTGGATTATAGCAAATAAAGCAGGAAAGTAAAGTTTGAATTTTCCGGAACTCTTTGCTAAACACAGTTCACAATATGTAAGAGCATACAAAAGAGTCAAAAGAACAACTGAATGAAGCAGGAAAAGCTAGCTTCAGATGGACAAATTGAAAATAAGAAATTGCCAACCAGCAACAGCTAACTGTTTTGGTTGTCTTTATTTTGTTGGGCAAAAAATATCTGGAATGAAAGGTTCATTTATTTAACATTTAATGACTTCTCTAAGGAAACTTATTAACTGGAAATTTTCAATATCAAAATCATAAAATCTGAGTGGTAGCAAGATCCACAAGATAATTTAATAAAGGGAATCTGAAATTTGTTAGAACTCAAATTCTATGATATTTACTCAAATCTAACTGGCAGCTGCCCATCAACAAGACTTGAAACTTCCAAATGAAAGCAGATTGTCTAAGAGATTGGATGAAAGTTAAGTTAGAAAAGGTTTTTCTTTTTTTTTTTTTTTTAGCAATGCTATTAGTACACCCCAAAGTGGGGTGTACATCTTACACTCCCTCCATCTAAGCCATCATTCCCCTATTTTTTTCACATGACCTTTTTCTTTCTATAACCCGTTTGGGTTTTAGTGAACCTTAGGATAAAGGATGTAAGATCTACCCCCCTTTTGGGGTGTACAAGTAAAATTTCCCCTTCTTTTTCCTCCCTGAAGTTGGAAAGCCGAATAGAGAATCCAACTCAAGGAAAGCCTCGGATTGGGAATCACCACATTGTGCATGGGAACACCATCCAAGGGTAACTGTGTATCGGAGAGTCAATTTGTCTCTCTGACTTTGGTATATATAGGATGATACAAGGATAGAGGCTTGCATATCTGATATATGGTTGCTATAGTTCACATCGGAGCCTGAATAGGCTCCAATTCAGTATCACAGACAATTGAATAGGGAGACATATATCGAACAATACCTTGCATCTAAGAACTTGCAAAATATATCTTCCAAGCTCAAACTTGATGAGCTCCAATCATCGACCTGCAGCATAATCACTATACTTCATCTACTCGGAGCAATATAGGTGGAAAACAGCAAATAATATTATCACCAAGAAAAGATCAGAAGAGGCACAGATAACCAGCATATTATCAAGGAAAATGGAAGGGGAAAAAAGAGCGTCTGAGACAGCAATAGAATATCCATCAATACTGTGTCTATTGAAAGGGTTATATCAATCAGGTGAAGTAGCCTTGATCCACAGGTTCTTACATACATTTGATAGGCACAAACTTGTTCTTACTTTGTCATCTCGGACCGTGTTCCTAACAGAACAATAAAAATTTTATCACCGAAGCTCAAACTCAAGCTCTTTGATTTCAAGAAAATGCGCGAACAATCTAACAATACTTGCGCGTCAACACAAGGTTCTATCAGATAACTTTATCTCCATTAAGGAGATTTTAAAAAATCGATGATAAATATGCATCAGCACAAATACATTTGATGCATAAATATATCGTCCCATATATATCATAAATACAATCTATTAAGGTATTTATCCTTTGCTCTTTAGGTACCTTTTATTAGTACCTTTAAACTTAGTCACAAGCAATCTCGACCCACTTGAGACATCTGTTCTTTACTGCGAGTATCGAAAGTACAAATATGACAGATATATCAGGTAAAAACATCCTCAGCATGATCACAAATTATGTGCCATTACAGCAATTACTGATGCTGAAAGCTTAGAACATTATCCAACACTTCTCTGAATTCTCCATTTCTGAACAGCCAAACATACAGTATGCACTGCGATTTCTGTGTAAATCCAAATACTGTTTGACATTAACAAGCTCGAACCAATTATTCGAATGGAGAAACAGGACAAAATTCTTGCATTAAAGAGTACCTCAAGCTTGGCTTCGGATTTGAACGTGGCGAGCGTCTTCGAGAACCCGCTGCTCTCGAGAAAAATGGCGATCGATCTGAGGAGAGCCCCTCGCCCCGTCCCCTTCGGAGCCACGGCTCCGCCATTGGAGAGATCCAGAGTTAGGGCATCCGATCCTTCTCGAAACTCGGCTAGAGTCCCCGACGCGCTCTTCTTGCTCTTCTTCTTCTTCTCCTTCTTCATCTCCTTCTCTCTCCTCCTCTCCTCGCCCTCCGCGTGAGCTGCGGCGCCATGGGAGTCCAACATGACTTGGCGCGGGACGAAGGCGATCAGAGACGAAGACGACGAATCCAAGCGCTTGGTGGCTTCGCGCATGGGCCGCGGGAGCGGAGAGATGAGTGAGAGGGGGTTTTAGGGTTTTGGAGGACGATAAATCGGGGAGAAGCACGCTTATATACATATTCATATACGAGCTACGCCGTTTGTGCGGCGGCGAAGAAGCATCTGGAAGTGGAGCGGAGCGGGAACGTTGCGGAGCACGTGCGTTGCTCGTGAGCGGGTGGAATGGAGGCCCAACCCGTAATTACTTGGCCCAATAATTAATTACGCCCATAACGGATCGGGTCCGGCCCATTAAGTGGAAATAACTCGAAGTGGGTTGTTTTTAATTGAACGCAGCCCAAAGCAATGCAGTGGCCCAAATTTTAGTGTTTTTAAACTCAGAACATCTCGCATCTGCACCTGCAGCTACCGACAGATACATTGATCTTCTACAAGCATTTTGTTTGGCTCTGATTGTATCTACTGTGCTTAAGGTCTCCTGCTGCAGGAAACAAAATTTTATGTGTAACAAATGAAAGCAACAACTGAACATTTTGATTTAGCACATTCAGCACGAATGTACATTCAAAAACAAAGCGAAACAAGCTATGAATTATCCTTCGACCGTACGCAGTTACGTACTAAGACATCCTTACTCTAATTTGGCTTTGCGGTGAAACTAATCATCAGTAACCAGTACTCTAGCAGCAAAAACAAATCATTTGCGGTAGCTTCGCACATCTTCTTTTCGTACCAAGTACATTTTGGGTTCTTCTCTTAATCCACAAGGAATGGCTCTATAACTTTACTAGTTTGTTCCTTCCATTTACTACACCATGAAAGAACAATCTTTTAGTAACTCACTACAACAAAAATAAAAGAAAAAAAAAAAAAAGGATGTGTGAGAGAATCTCATAGCTTTCTTTGTCTACAAGGCAAACTTTCTCCTAAGTTAATCGAGATCTACTATAATACATATATAAAAATAATAGCTGCCAACTAGAAGCTTCTCTTTATAAAGTATGCATGAATGAACAACATGGTAGTGCATCTTTTTAAGCTTTCGATTTTTTCTTTTTTAAGGAAGTAACAGTGCTTTTTATGAGCAAATTTGTGAATATTTTGTATTATATGAAAAACATGCTTTTGGGTTTGAGATTGCTTGAATACAATTGGCTCTTTATCACATATTAATTAGTTATTAGTTATTACTGCTCAATAAGTGTTCACTATCTCAATAGTAAATGTTAGAAACGCTAAATAAGTATTATTAGTTCATGCAATATACGTTAAGTAGAGAAGAGGTTAATGAATAAATTATACGTTGAAGAGAGGAGGTTGATTAATAAATTATACGTTGTGGAGAGGAGGTTAATTTATTAATTATTATACTTCTAAATCAACGAATTAGGGATGGAATTTATAAAAGATCTTCTCAACAAGGTTTCCTTGAGCTTCTTTGGCCTCACTTTTGTTCTTCTTTTTTTTTTTTCGCAATAATTATTAGAACAGAGCGTCTAATTAAAGCAAAAATTAAATCTTTTACTTTAGTAGCCACTAAAATGATATTCTGAACATAAAAAGCATAAACTCAAGTACCGTATACCGTATAACTATGGCCTGCAAAGGCTCAATGACATTTGTTTCTGCATAAAACGAACTGAAAAATTATTTTTAGTATGAAAAATATTTTTTCGCTTATTTGACTCAATGTAAAATTATTTTTATAATTTTTTAAAAAAATTAAAATTTCCGTTTTTCGCTGTTTTATCGGTGGAAAACAAAAGCTCTCAAACTACGTAAAATTTTTTCATTCATTTTTATTTATAAAACTAAAAAATATTTTTTTAACCAAAAAAATATTGATATTTTTTTTTCCCTACAAACTAAAACACTACTAAATATAAAACTTATTTTCCACTGAATTTTGTTTTCACCATAAATTATTTTTCATGATTTTAGAGCTACCCTTATTAGTAAATTTGCATGGAAAGAGGGCTGTGTCACGGTTACACTGAGGAAGAGCGTCTTTTTAACCAGTGGTCGAATCCTCTGAAAGTTTTATCAGCTACAGAACTCTGCAGCCGAACCTTTGTACCATCATTCTGCATCTCCCTCTCTCTTTCTCTCTCTCTTCTCTCTCTCTTCTCTCTGCAGAGTGCAGAGCATTTAATGTAGGCTTATATGACTCTTATATGACTCTTCTTCTTCTGTAAATGCAGTAATAGAATCCAGCCTTTCATATGAACATCTGCAGCTGCTTTTCATTGAAGTTTTGTTTGTTGCTCTTGGCCTGTATCTTCTTCTGCATCTGCAACACACACACACACACACACACACACACACACCCTCTCTGTCTCAAACATACATAGAGAGAGAAGAGGGAGGGGAAATTGGGTCTTAGAGACCATGATGAAGAGAAAAAGATTGATCATTCATGGCCTTTTCCTGGTGCAGTTCTTCTACATGGGTAACTCTTCTTTTTTCGATTTCATGATCACAATAATACTCTTTCTGTTCTATTTTTCCTTCCTCTGCTTTACCATATCATAAAAGAAGTTTATACTTTATACTCATCTGTTATAAAGTAGTGAAATGAAATAGCAACTTGTTTTCCACTCCTGGGATTACTTGTAGAGATACTATTTTTTATGTGTTTTTATTTTGGTAAATAAATAGTTTATAATACCAATAGCACATAACTCACTTAACTTGAACACTCTCTGGAGCGCATTTTACTTTCTCTCCCCGCAGAATCTGATGTATTAATTTGTCGATCGAGTTGAATAAATCAGAAGGAACTTAATTATGCTCTGTCGTTTAAATGTTTGGAGATGGGGTTGTTAATAAGTAACATGTTTATCTTAAATGGATGATCTGATAAAAACATCTTAGTATGTGTTTCTACAGCAAACATGATGTAATTGAAACCTGTATATAGCAGTTTCCAGCATTTAACAGGTTCAAACATAGAAACACTGAAAATCTCTAAATGTACAGTAGTTTAAATCTCCAAAGAGCTCCATTAAACTGGTTAGATCAATTTGATATTTTGGGCAATAGTAGCAAATCCTTGGAATCAGTTGTCGTTTTTGTATTGAAGATTTTGACAGCCGTGAATTGAAAGGGTAAAGAGCAAAATCAATAACTTCTGAAGGTTGGGTAGTCGCCAAAAAATGTGCATAGTTCAGGTCAGTTTTGTAGGTTTTTCCTATTAGTGATCAAATTCGCAAATAACTAAGTTTTAAAAAATAAAATTTCATCTTGTTTCTGAACCAAGGTTAGCTCGTCCTTTTTGGCTAAAGGGATCAGTATCCTGTCCTATGGCAAGAGGCCAGGTTGGGTCAAGTTATATTCAAAATGGCGTGAAACTGGTAGGTCCAAGTTATGTTCGAAGTAACGTGAGGCTGGTTTGGACCAAATCACAATCGAGATCCATGGACGCTTTGTCTGCAGGCTTTAAGTGAATTTATTTTATTTTTCTAATGGCTCAAGCTTTTGAGATTAATAGTTGCGCCGATGATCCGACAATCCTACACCCTCTGCTTTTCAGTAACATGATTAGATGTTATTCCTATCATTGTTGAACCTGAGACTCAATACTAACATTCTGACTTTGAACTCAGCCTATGCAGTTGGAGCAGCAAGACATCAGAAGGCCGAATCCATGACGCCGATCCCGACCTTCTCGCCGCCGGAGGGCAACACCACATTTGTAGAGGGCACGACGTGGTGCGTAGCCCGGCCCGGAGTGTCCCAGGCCGACCTCCAGAACGCCCTCGATTGGGCCTGCGGTCCGGGGGCCACCGACTGCTCCCAGGTGCAGCCCGGCGGGCCTTGCTTTCAGCCCGACACCCTCCTCTCTCACGCCTCCTTCGCCTTCAACAGCTACTACCAGCAGAATGGAAACTCTGACATTGCATGTAACTTCGGCGGAACCGCCGCCATCACTAGCAAAGATCCAAGTAAGATGCTTTCGATAGACACATTCGTAATTTGACCTGATCCACTGAATCCAAAATTGAATCAGCTCTATGTTGTAATCACATGTTGATTAATTATAGTTGATGGTTTGACAGGTTACGGATCCTGCTCGTATCTTACCTCTGAGTGAGTAACATTCCTTCATGTAGCTAACATTTTGTTCTTCAGTATTATAAGGCAACTGAGTTATGTTTTCTTTAACTGTTATTATTTAGAATTCTTACGAACAAATCTTATTTGATTGATTCAGGCCCTCTTCTGCGTCGCGCTGGCTCCGAAGAACTTCTCTGTGGAAAATATGGGCCAGTTTGATCATCTTGTACTTGAAATTTGGCCATTGATGTTTCTGTTGAAGCGCAATTTTTGGTAGATTTAAATCTGTATTTACTGGAGCTGCGTATCCAAATTACAGTTCAACTTTTGGTGAAAGTTAATTAGGCTCGAGTGGCAAATTTTTGTCTATATGGATTGAATTTCATGAGGAGTTACACATCTTCATAAAACGGTCATATAGATGGAATTAGTTAAAAATGAAGAGTGTAAAATATTATGTGGAACTTCAGATTTTAGTTGCTATTTCCCTGCTCAGTTTACTTTGGAGATGGTAAATAAATGTGATAACCTTACACAATGTTCTTCATATGACATTTGTGTTTCAGATTAGAGCATGAACTTTGGCCAATATTGGCATTAAAAATCGTGTAAACTGCACCTGCAATGGACTTTTGGACTAGGAGCTTTTAAGTTAAAAATTTACACTCTGAAACTTTTAAAACTGCATTTGGTAGATCTGTATATTTATACATCAAAATTTTAAAAATTCAAATTATCAAATGTTGGTTTAAGAAGTTGCAGGTATGATAAAACCTGAGTCCAAAGGAAACTTAATTAGAAGTTTTGCATAGTAGAAGTGGAGATCGTCTCAAGTCCAAAATGAGATATGATTAAATGTTCTGAGGCCTAGTAGTAGAATTCACCCTGGAAAAATCCCATTGAACAACAAATTCGTTCAATATTTTGAACATAAATATATAAAAGTACCGTTCTTTATCAACTTAAAATTTTAAAGTATATTAATTATTTCCTTTATTATTATTTATCATTTATCGAAGAAGAAAATTTTAAATTCGAATCACATCAAATTTTTAGAATTATTAATTTTTTTATTTAATTTAAGTTTATGGCCTACAAAAACTTGTCCAAATGTGAAGGGGAGTTTAAGATTCAATCTAATGTGGATCCAGTTCTAAGTCGAACATTAAGCGTGTCGGTCAAGCCCGTTACCTTACCGGGTTCGAGACTGATGCGATCCGGTTCCGCAAACGAACCCCACCCGACCCGAGAACGGTGCGTTCTCCTCCCCACATGCGGCCGCAACGCGAGGAGCCGGAAACGAACGGGGCGGTGAATCAACTCTCTCTTTCTCTCTCTCTCTCGTTCATTTCTATGGCTTTAAATTAGATCAAAAGCGTTTTCCTATATGAAGCTCCTTCAATGGCGATTACCACACGAGGTTCAATTTTTTTCCTTCTCATTTATTTATTTATTTATTTATTTATTTATTTTACGTTCAGATGTTTTTCTGTTTGTTTACGAATTTGATAAATTAGGGTCTGAGGATGACTGAGCATACTCCTCTTTCTTCAGATGGTTTGCTATCATTGTTGTTGTTGTTGTTGTTGTTGTTTTTTAAATGAATCTTGTGTTAGTGCAAAATGATTTAGGGTTTGATTTATTGCCTCGTTAGTAAAATTTTATAGGATTTAGTAGTTATTCGAAGAATTGGAAATTCCGGTTCTAAGCTGATTCGATTCATCAAAAGCTGTTTTTTTTTTTTTTACTTTGCTTAATGTTTTATCTTCTCGTGGTATCCGAATTCAAACGGTTTGATCTTCAAACTGTTTTATTTTTTCTTTTTATATAATTAAGTGTGTAACTCTGTATGTGTTCTTTCCATTATGCAACTCCTAGGTTAGTATACGTTGATTTCCTGTGCGTTAATAATACCTTCTACTTGCTATGAGAGTGCAGGGTGAGAGGTATATTTTGCCATCAGATTTGTGTTGAGGGGTTTCGAGCCTCTGTTTCATGGGCGCTCCAAAGCAGAAATGGACGTCAGAGGAAGAGGCGGCTCTTAAAGCCGGAATTGCGAAGCATGGCGCCGGCAAATGGCGCACTATATTGAAGGATCCTGAGTTTAGTAGCATCCTATGTTTGCGATCTAATGTTGATCTCAAGGTGAATCGCTTTCGCCTTGGTTCATCGAGCAAGTTCGCTTTTTTGCAAATAATACGTGCTAATTTAACATTACTCACTGTCTATCATCTTTGAAATGTATAGGACAAGTGGCGTAACATGAATGTGACGGCAAATGGATTTGGGTCTCGAGAGAAGGGCAGAATAGCTTTAAAAAAGAGCCGACATCTTTATAAGCATGATGATAACCCAATGGCGCTCAGCACAGTGCTCGCTGACGGAGATGAAGAAATTGTTGATGCTAAGCCTCTGGCAATGTCTAGCGGACCTCTATCAAGTGCTAGTCCAAAGAGATCTGTCTCAAGGTTAGCTTACTTGTTGCTCTCATGCTGTCATATGTATAGGTTGGTGCATCATCTGTACTTTAGGGCTTTGTAATGAGATCGTGGTAGTGATCTGTTTTACTTTTTGCCTCTATTTGGTGCCACTCTACTGTTAAATGGGTAAGCCATAGTTGCTCTAATTAGATTGCTAAACACGTAAAATGGGTGAGTTATGGTTCAGGATTGCTATTTTGTGTGTTTACATTTGTCTGATCGTCTGTGTATGTGAATTCATGGGAAGTTTTTTTTAATTCATGCAGACTTGACAATCTTATATTTGAGGCTATAACAACCTTGAAGGAGCCAACTGGGTCCAACAAGACAGCCATTGCGGCGTATATAGAGGTGTATTTCCATCTGTTATTTAGGTCCTTTCTTTTATTTTCTTCCAAGAATATGTACCATCAAAGTTAGAACATCATTTTACTTTCTTTCTCTTTGTAGTGATTTGTGAATCAGGAGTTTCTGTCCTGTTATATGTGTTTTCTCGAGTTCCTTAATTATATGATCTCATGAGGCGTTAAGCAGTAGACTTTGTAGTCATTGACGCTCAACCGAAAGAAAAGAAAAACTGCTTTTATGCCATAAACTTAACATACGGATACTTTCTCCTGTATCTTTTTTGCGCTTCTTCTTGTCTCTCTTTCAGGGTTAGCATACTTTTTTATTATCCATGTTCAACTTAACCCAGTCTTGAGCCCATGCAGTGGAGTATACTGTGAATTCTCAAGCAAGAAAAAAAAGGAAAATTTCAGTAGGTTTTGTCAAATGAAACATCAATTATGAAGCTTTCCTTTTGGGTCCAGTTTTCCTACAGGCCTATTACTTTTCTTCTCTTTCACCTTCGGGCAAGCTTGATAGATGAATTTGAGTAGTATATGGATATTGTTACCTTATGCTGCATGTTTGTACAGAAAATGATTTCTCTTTTTCTTCAGCGAGAAAAGAAAAGGAGAGAAAAGAAACATAATAAGAAAAGTAAAAGGTTGCATCTGAGCAATCTGAGTGCTTTTCTACATCATTTTCATGGTATTTTGGTATATATGTTGCAATAATATGCTTGTGTACAAATAAGGCATGTTACATATGGAATAACGGTTCAATATCTATATTTTCATGTAACCATCAAAAATAAATTTTATTGCGAGTATAGAAGGTAGTCATCCACTATCATGTTAAATGCTGATAATCCTTCTTCCACTGAGACAGTTGTAATTGGATTTCCTATACTTGATACAGGCATAACTTTTTTTCTCTTGATTTATGGACAGGATCAATACTGGCCACCTCCTGATTTTAAGCGTCTGCTGTCTGCAAAACTGAAAGCCTTGACTTCTTCTGGAAAATTGATCAAGGTAACCTGCTTTTTAATATCTCATGCGATTGTGAATAGGCATATGCATGTTTGTGTGTGTGCATGTGTCTCTGTGTGTTTTGTCTACATATGCATATGTATACATACACGCTTTATGTATTTATGCATATGCATGTGGACCTCGATGCTTCCTGCTTGATATAATGCTTTGTTATTCATATTGTATCTATGTTATTACATATGATTATCTATTTGAAATGTATGGAAATCAAAAATCATTTTCTTTGGAGCTCTAGATCCTTAAGACCAACTGTTGTTAAAATTGAGATTCTAGTGGTTGGTACAATGAGTTTGTTATGCTGGTGATCTGTAACTTACCGATTTTAGATGATCTTTTGTTTGTTAATGGATTTTTTTTTTCTCAGTAGAATATGCAACACTACGTTCTAACAAAGCTTGTTGAGCTCTCACCTTTCATTGCATATCCAGTTGATCATGTGAGAGGAAATTAATTAACTTCCTTTTTCAATGTATCTCAAATAGATTATACGATATTAACAGTATGGAAGTTCAATAAAGTATAATTTGGTGTTGATTTGTGAGACAAATCAATTGCAGTCCTTGTTCACTATTTAATTATTTTGCTTCAGGCTTTTGTGAGACAGATTAATTGCAGTCCTTGATTTGTGAGATAAAATCAGTTGCCATCCTTTTTTGACTATCCAACTGTTTTGTTATCAGCCTAATGCCCTTTATTTTCTTCGTAGCAGTTCCTCATCATTATATGGTCGTTTCTCTAGTTAGAAATGCTTGTCATAATGTGGTGTTGGCCTTTTGTAGGTCAAGCGCAAGTATAGGATTGCACCAAGTTCCTCTTTTCAAGAAGGAAAGGCCTCCAAAGTATTGCTTCTAGAAGGATTGCAAAGAGAGCCTTCTAGACCAGAGAAGCACGACATTAAACCTTTCACGAAATCTCAAATCGACGCAGAATTAGCCAGAATGAAAAGCATGACTGCGCAGGAGGCTGCTGCTGCCGCTGCTCGAGCTGTTGCAGAGGCAGAAGCTATCATGGCTGATGCTGAGGAAGCAGCGAGAGAAGCGGAGGCTGCAGAAGCTGATGCAGAAGCAGCAAAAGCCTTTGCAGAGGCAGCAATGTTGACGCTGAAAAATAGAAATGCAGCTGATCTGGTAAAACTCTTCTCCAAGCCTTTAGGCTCACTTTTAGCTGATTATTTTTGCCCTTTTTGGTGTAATGTATTTTTTTTTATTTTGTTTAGATTTTTGTTAAATTCTTTTTCTACACAGTTAGACGTGTTCTATTCTTCATCGAGTACTTATCTCCATGTTCCTACATAATTTCAAGTTCTTTTTACAACTCTTTTTCACTAGCTGTTCGCACATATGAAGCAGTATTGACTTTTCTCAGGTGGTTTTCGTTATGTCTGTGTGTGTGTGTGTGTAGCAGATTGCTTGGAGAGATTTAATAAGGTCTCCTTCAGTAACTTATTGCTTTATAAGAAAGAGTATGTGAAGCACAGTGTTCTGACACTGATTATTGCGTGCATTTTTCATGATATTTCCTGCACATTAGAATTTCTCTAGCTTGGGTGTTTCATATTTTTAATTCTAAGCATCTGGTAATCATCTGCAGAGTCTTCGAGCTTGATGGCAATCATTGGGATGTACTCCTCAAAGGTCAAACTTTCTCTTTCATATTTTTAATTCTAAGCATCTGGTAGTCATCTGCAGAGTCTTCGAGCTTGATGGCAATCATCGGGATGTACTCCGCAAAGGTCAAACTTTCTCTAATTGCTCTGCAGCTTAGTAGCAGTGTTGTAATTCATGCAGTTTGTTGTGTATATACCTTGTAGTCAGCTTAGACCGAAGTTGGGCTGTTAGCAGAGCCAGGCCTCTAGTCGCTGAAACTATGTGAATAGAGAGCCATTTGAGCTACATGATGCGGAGTTTTACTTGCAACCCAATTCTCTGTCCAGAGATGATATTCTTGCTTTGTTTTTGGCGATATGTTGCATCTTACCTTAAAGAAATCAAAAGAATCATCATCCATAGTTAAGAGCAAACTGAATAATGGAGCTTACTGTATCAGTATTAAGAAACATCATCATCCTATTCTTTCACTAGTTGAGTAATGTATCAAAAATTGACTACTGTGCCTCGCTTTTGAGCTTTCTTCGATGAATATGGTTATGAACTTTTAGTTGGCAGTTACATCCTTTGTTTGCATAAGAAAAGAGAATTGTTAGATAGCTGCATTGTCTCTCAATGGCAACTTGTTCTCTTCACTATTGACAGTTGCGCATGTGCCCTCACTTTCTAAAGGTAAATGCGTGTTTGTAGTACCCCTGTGCTAATCTTATACTGCATCTTGGTCTCCATGTATTTCATTTAAACACTTAAGTCTCTTTACTCAATATTACATGCACGAGTGAAACTACAGGAATCAAGTCGCAATTTTGGGATGGCATGCGGAGCATCCATTCATTTTATGACTATGTCCCCGTCTGTTTACCTTTGCATATTGACTTTATGCAACCACTTACAGGTTGGAATGATTAAAAACAAAATGCCATGCAAATCATGTTGGTGAGCATATTGTGGGGTTGGGCTGCATGGATCGTGCTTTACAGCCTTACACTATGGAGATAGGCTCTTGTTAGTGCATATACATAGTGAGCATTATTATTGTTCAGTCATCTACTACTTCTATTTTACTTTATAGGGATATGCATCCGCTTTATTGTAATTTTATAGTATTTTAGAGAATGGCTCCAAATATATCAAAATTAACATAGGTCTAATTTAGCGAATTACACGCTCCTCCTAGGGGCCCATATTATCGTAACTGCATATTTTTCAATCCAAGGACTAAAAAATTAATAGCACCAATAACTTGGTACTATTGATAGTATTCCGGTCTAGTTCTATATATATATATATATATATATATATATATAGAGAGAGAGAGAGAGAGAGANACATTGTCAAAGCAAAGTTTGATTATACAAGGGTATATTCATTGTATATAATCATTTTTTTGGATTTTTTTTATTTTTTGGTTTTGGCAATTGTAAATACTAGTTTTTAATGTGATAATATATATATATATATATATATATATACCCTCTTAATTATATCCAGCTGGTAGTATAAAGCAAATTCTAAAATTATGCCCACACAAGGGATTGTTGGTGTATTTAATGTGATGCTTCTCTCACTTAACAGTAATAAAGAACGAAGGACACTGCCATGTACTCGATGAATAGTATACAGAGGAAGAGTGGGCACAAAAATTTGATCTAATGTCTTCGTCAATCTATTGGCTTGTATAGTATAGGGGATTTATGATTGATTGATTGATGACATCTAAGATTAGAAGATGCCATAAAAATTAGGGTTAGCAACTTTATTAAAAAGTATTGATTAAATAATAAAAAAATATAAAATAAATATTTATGATAGGTGTATTAATTTTTTTTTTATTAAGATATTTTTAACTTTTTTTGTTGTTGGTTTTATATATTTTATTTTTTTATAAAAATGAGTTGAATATATGCTTTACCGCTTTCAATTAGTATTTCTTAATAACTTTTATTTAAAATTATAGATTTATTATTTCTAGTCTAGGATTTGAAAAAAAATGATAGTTGAGTCGTGTGTGTGAAAAAAAAAATAGCACAATATAGAAAATTTTAAAAAAACCTATAAAATATAGTGCATCAGAATATAATTAAGCCTATAGAATTACTAACACATAAACAATCAATATTTATAAAAGTTGATTATTATTTGGAATACTACTGATAGATAAAATAAAGTAAAAATATATAAAAATATGCTTTTATATTTTCTAATTAATAGAACTAGTATATGAGTAATGCAATATTACGTATTATTTTTTTTTTATATTATTCACCATACGTTACAAATTTATTTTTGTAATTCAAAACAAAGTCTCAACATAAATTATTGTGAATGTGTCCAGGGTAAGAGACCCATAATTTAAATTCCAAAAAAAAATTGTGTAATAAATGATCACATAGCACATCTCTGGTGGGATGAGTATGACCCCTTCAGGATAAATTGCTCAAATTCATCCTACAACAACAAATGTGTAATAAAATTATCATGTGCATAAAAATTTTTAAGAACTTTACGTGGTCATCCAAAATTTCGGACGAAATTTTATAGGCATAGTCCCCAATTCGGATCGGTGCCATGTGACCAATCCGACGGCCACGGATGGAAAGATAAAAAAAAAATTTATGCTTTTAGAGAAAAAAAAAAACAACTAAGATTTGTGACCGTCGGATCGGCCATGTGGCGCCGATCGGCATAATTTCAAAATTATGGAGACTAATTAGTTTGAAGATTTTGTCTATAAAATTTTTGTCCCAAAATTTCCTATCCATTATTAATTAATGCCCGAGCGATGAGCTGGCCTACATTAAAGAAGAGGTCCCCACGAGCACAAGAAACAGCCTATAAGCACCTGCCACGTCGCAGAGACAAAAACTTCAGTGCGGAGCGTTCGGTACACTGTGTCACTGTCACCTATCTGTTTTAACTTAATTCAACAATTTATTAATTAAAACATTAATTTTTTTAAAAAAATAATTATTATAATTTTAAATAAAAATAACAAATATTATATAATAATAAATTAAGAGTTATTAATGAAGAATCTTAAGAACTTTCAGTTCCTGGAGGTGAGAAATCGTAGAAGAAAATTTACTGTATCACATTTAAATATATCACCGGTAAAAAACTAATTATATTTTTTTATTGGAAAGAAAAATATAATATTTTTTTTTATTAATTATAATGGGACATCATTTTAAGGAGACAATTTTATTAGGCTTAGTTCGGTATTGAGGTCTATCTGGCGTTATTAGATAAAATAGAGTTGGAATAAAAGCATATAAAAATATGTTTCTACATACTTTTAATGGGACCGTAAAAAATATATTATAACCGATTTATCGCGATATACGAAACACAATATTACGTACGAAAATAAACATAATATATAAGAAAAAAAAAGTTACAGTACACATGACTGTATAAGACCGAGAGTGTCAACCATGATGCACTGTAGTTTTTTTTTTGTCAAACCGTAGGGCCAGAAGGCACGCAGGAGTCGGCCTTAGCGTCCCAAAGAGTTGACAAAACGACAAAACCCCATTTATGCGATAAATACACGCGCCCACACTGACACCCCGTTACTATTGTTGTTATTATTATTATTATTATTATTATTATCAACATACGTAATATTAATTGAGAAATAAATTCCATCTTAAATTCCTTAATTAATAAATCCCTCTACCTCACAAAGCCACACAGCGCACCATCCACGTATCGGGACCCATCCATCTCATCCGTCCATTAAATGGTCCCCGAATCCGACCCAAATGATTTCTTAGTTGTACGCTCCCACAATACATTGTGCTTACAAATACATACTTTTTAATACTTTATAAAAATAAAAATATATAAGTTACGAGAAGATAAATATAAATTTATAATTATAACTTGTAAACATTAAATTCTTTACATTTGTTGGTTGTTTTAAAATATTTTTTATGTCAAAATGTTTGCTAATTTGGACGAAAACTACTACATCTACTCTAAATTGTATTAATTATGTTGCTACTGAAACCTCATACGTGGTAATTTCACTGAACGATTCCTATTGAAATAAGTAATAAGCATCATGAATTTGATTGCCAAAATTAAAATGTTAAGGATTAAGTAAAAAATTAAAAAAGAATAAAAGTTAGGACCATTGGTGTAGTTGATTCCTTACTTATATTGACTCTGTTTTCTTATTGTTTTTATATTCTTAAACTTCCATAATGCACATGGGATTAGTGGAGAACATTTAATGCCCAAATGTGTACTGCACAAGAGAGAGAATCACTAATATATATATATATATAGAGAGAGAGAGAGAGAGAGAGAGAATCCAGCTAGTATTCTTTCAAAAGGATGGAGACTTCTGCACTTCTAAATTACTTTAAATAATAGAAATTTTGAATCGATGATGAAAATTGCTAAAATTGATCTATATTTAAAGTATCTAGAAACAATTTTATAAATTTTAAAAATTATTTACATAGTGATCAAAGAATCATAAAATCAATAATATTTTATAGCCTATATGAGCCGTTTGCTTGTTTAACGGCATAGAACAGTACAAACAACTTGAATTTTTGAAAGAAAATTTTTTATATTATTTAAATAATATTTGATAACTTTGATTATAAATTTAAAAAGTCTAAAATCTATTTTCATAAGATTATTCGTTTTTTACTGTTCATTTTTTAATTTTCAATGAACTTGATAACGAATTTTAAAATATATAAAATATAGTTTCTAGACATTTTAAATATTTTAAATTAACTTTAATAATTTGAATTATCGATTCAAAATTTTTATCATATAAAATGAAGTCTCCGTCTCCTAAAAGGATAATAACTGGAATATATATATATATATATTGGTTTTATAATTTTCACTGCAAACTATGTATTATTGAGGTTGGGTATAGACACTTTCCACTGTTTCCAGAGAATCTCTGTAGAGGTGGACCCAAAAGTTCTAGAAGCTACTCATAAGTCATAAGCACAGAGAAACAAAGTAAAGAGAAGAGAGAGACAGGGAGGGGAAGAAGCGAAGGAGAAGGTCAAAAGAGGCCAAAAACCCAACCTTTTTTTAATGTTTTTCTTTTTTTTAACTTTGTTGTTTTGGATAGAAGCTTTGGCTCTCTCTCTCTCTCTCTCTCTCTCCTTCGGTTTCTAACTCTGCACACTAGTCCTTTGTACGCGGATGTAGCTGCAACTTTTGGAAGGTTATGGATGAGAGGAGAGGGGAAGCGACGGAATAGAAAGTGCTCTTTTTTGGGAGGGTTCTCTTTGCGTTAATCTCTTACCCATCTGAGTTTTTTGGGGGATTTGCTAGGGATTGGAGTGTCTTGGGTAGTTATGTGGAGATTTGGTGATGGATTTAGTGGTTTAATTAGTTCAAATTTGGTTTTTCTTTTAATATATATTTTATATTTTGAAGGGGAATCTTAGGTGTATGGGGGTTTGGTGAGGGGAGGGGAATTGGATATGTGGGTTTTGTAGTTTCTGGTCTAAAAGATTAGATTTTGGAGCCTTTGGTGGGATTAGGTCAAGGTTTTTGTAGGGTATATGACCCAAATTGATCGATTTAGTGAATAATTTTGGTAGTTTAGGCTGGGGAACGAGTTTTATTGAGAGTGGATTAGGGGGTGTTTGTTGGGGTTTTTGGGGGTGGTTTAATTGCTCATCTTTGATTTTAGGGTTTCTCTTTGAGGATGGTTTTTTTGGGCTTTTCTTAAATCTCAGCTTCGCGAGTAAACTATGGGGGCATATTTTCCGATTCAGAGTAGGTTTCCTTAAGATTGGTGGGTATTTCAAGGGTGGAAAATTAGGTTTTTTTTAACAAAAAATTAAGCGATTATTCACCTTGTAGTTCCAATCTACGTTTTCTGAAGATGGCCGGTATGAAATTGGGATCGAAATCCGATACATTCCGAAGACAAGGGCAAGCCTGGTATGCCCATGTTTCCCATTTCCATAATTATTTTGCTGCTTTTTTCCCATGTTTATTTTCCCTTTTCAATTTTTGCAAGTAATATTATAATCTGCAAATTGAAAATTTTGTTACACTATTTGTATATAAGCATGATGATACGACAAATTTGTGTTTTGTAGTAGTAAATTATGCAAAGATTGTGTTGCAGGATCTTTGAGTAGTTTCTATTGACTCAAATATCTGCTTAATTGGATAGTGTTTTCTAGGATTTATAGTATTATGCCGCAATTCTTCTCTATCCGCCTTCTGATTTCTGGATCTTCGATAGTCTCTTCATAAGAGAGATAATATGTCGACTTTAGTTTTGGCTTATAACTCGGGGATCTTCTTGACAATTTTCTGGAACTTCGAACTATTTGCACTTGTACATGATTTACATCAATAAGTCCACTAAGAAGTCTTGATTTCGAGTGACGACATTTTACCAGAATAAATAAGAGATATACACAATGTCTTCCAACCCAATAACTGCTAGAGTTGTTTAAGTATTGTCGACAGCATCTTGCACTCTTACTGATTGGATAAGTATGAATTTGAACTCATTGATTGTCCTGTACCCTGTTTGAATACATGATTCCAAGGAATTTGTTCTGTATCGTCGATTTAGTCCATTTAATAAAAGTGCTCATTCTCGTTGTGTTATTGCGTTTACCCAAGGTTTGAAATATCGGCTTCAGCCTGGGCTGATGGAGACATAGAATTTTGGTTTTGGTGGTTTCGGTGATTTTGGCCATTTTAGATTTTGGTTTTGACTTCAATTGTCGATTGAAAATGATGAAATCTTTTTTTTAAAAAAAGGAACGTGAAAGATATAAGAACTGGTATATCATAGCACGCACTTATTGCATTTCCACTGGTGTGTATCTGCAATACGAAGTATAATCTGGAGATAGTTGTATGATGTATTTTTTGCATTTGCTGATATCTATGTTACATGCGGGTCGCTTATTCTCTTTTGGATACTGTAGGTTCTGTACAACCGGACTCCCCAGTGATGTTACTGTTGAAGTTGGTGAGATGTCCTTCCACCTTCACAAGGTGATTGTTTCATAAATGCGTATTTGCTATACGTATAATATAAATTGATAACATACAAACCTATGCTGCATTCTGAAATGGGCATCTGTACTTAAATTTTTTTTTATTATCCTACCTAACTTTTCATTGATTATTATTTCAGAAAAACTTGTAAAGCTTTCTTAAAACTTAACTATTTCAATCAAAGAAGATGTGGAATATTCACCCAAGTTACAGAATATTCTGTAAAAGTTTTAAATATCCTGTTAAATTTTAATTTGATGTAGAATTATGCAAATCAACCACATTGCAAGGTTAGGTACTAACGTCAAAATTTTGTAAGTTCTTGTACCCGTTTTAATATGCCTATTGTACATGTAGGATCGGTAGGTTTTTACCTATGATAAACTGATGTTTGTGTTGCATTTATGATGTTTTTACTATTATATGGTTACATGCTTGCAGTTCCCTCTGATATCCAAAAGCGGCCTCTTGGAGAAACTGATAACGGAGAATTCCGACAAAGATGATGGCTGCATCATAAAGCTACCCGATATTCCAGGCGGCGCGAAATCATTTGAGCTTGTGGCCAGGTTCTGCTATGGTGTAAAGCTAGAGCTCACTGCCTCGAATGTCGTCTACCTCCGATGTGCAGCTGAGTATCTCGAAATGACCGAAGAAATCCACGAGGGCAACCTGATTGCCCAGACCGAGTTATTCCTCAACCAAGTAGTTCTCCGTAGCTGGAAAGATTCACTAAAAGCCCTTAAAACATGCGACGATCTCCTCCCTTATGCTGAAAATCTAAATATCGTGAAGAAATGCATTGAATCATTAGCTGTTAAAGCTTGCACAGATCCGAACCTTTTTGGCTGGCCCATAATGGAGCATGGAACCATGCAGAGCCCAGGAGGGAGTGTTTTGTGGAATGGAATAAGCACAGGGGCTCGGCCCAGAAATAGTAGTTCAGATTGGTGGTTCGATGATGTTTCATCCTTGAGCTTCCCTATGCATACAAGACTAATCTCTGTAATGGAATCTCGGGGAATCAGACGGGAGATTATTGCGGGGTCCTTAACATGTTATGCTAAAAAATATCTCCCTGGATTGCATAGGCGGCATAGTTTGGGATCTGTTCCTTTAACATCTGTGCCA
Organism: Ananas comosus; assembly: GCF_001540865.1. NCBI lineage: Eukaryota > Viridiplantae > Streptophyta > Magnoliopsida > Poales > Bromeliaceae > Ananas > Ananas comosus. Next base: position 1,920,409 of record NC_033627.1, on the reverse strand, counting down.
CCTGAAGAAGAACAAAGGCAGCTTCTTCAAGAGATTGAAAGATTGCTACCCCTCGAAAAGGGCTTAATCTCTACAAAAATTCTATTCGGACTTCTTCGAACCGCCATGATCCTAAGAGCTGACGAGTCCTGCATTTCTAATTTGGAAAGAAGGATCGGAATGCAGCTCGATCATGCTACCTTGGAAGATCTATTGCTGCCGAACTTCTCCGACTCGACTGAAACGCTTTATGATGTCGATTGCGTACAAAGAATTCTTGAGCATTTCTTGGCCATGGATCAGGCTAATGTTGGTGCGGCCTCCCCATCTGAGGTTGATGAGGAGCAGTCGGCAAGCTCCCATTCAATGGCGCCGATAACTAATGTAGCCAAGCTACTTGATGCTTATCTCGCAGAGGTCGCACCGGATGTCAATTTAAAACCACAGAAGTTTCGATCTCTTGCTGCTGCTGTACCCGATTATGCCCGGCCGCTGGATGATGGACTTTACCATGCAATTGACATTTATTTGAAGGTAATTGTTAGCCACTTGGCACACTTCTATTTTATTTCTGTTGTGGTAGTTGAAAGCAATGCTTCTTTTCAGAACTCCGTTGTCTTAGAATGTTTTGAAGATTTTCCCAGATGAGTGACAACTTCGATGCTTTTTTCTCTCATATATGGAGAATTTCAAAACCAAAGTTCGATGGGCTGCTGCATTGTGTCATGATAAAATCATCTCCTTGTCGTTAATTCTTTGGTCGGGTCTGTACGGATGCAACCTAGTCGCTGAACTTTTCATAGACTAACTTGTAATACCAGGCCAATGATCCTGTGTCCAAGGCACTGTCATTACATTGATTCATAAATTACACCAATTTTAACACCCACAGGCACACCCTTGGCTAGCGGAATCCGAGAGAGAGCAGCTCTGCCGGCTTATGGACTGCCAGAAACTCTCCCTAGAAGCGTGCACTCACGCCGCTCAAAACGAGCGGCTTCCACTACGGATTGTCGTTCAAGTCCTCTTCTTCGAACAGCTACAACTTCGGACCTCGATCGCGGGTTGCTTACTTGTCTCTGATAATCTCGATGGATCAAGGCCCTTACGGAGTGGGTTAGCGGTTTCAGGCGAAGGCGGTGGGGGTTGGGCCACGGCTGTCAGGGAGAACCAAGTATTGAAGGTGAGCATGGACAACATGAGGATGAGGGTCTCGGAGCTCGAAAAGGAGTGCTTGAGCATGAAGCAGGAAATTGAGAAGTTGGGTCGAATAACACATCGCCGGAATAACAACGTCTCAAGAAAGTTGGGATTCAAAATCAAGTCGCAGATGTGCAGCGCCCAAGACAGTTCTGTCAGCGAGCAGCTGAGGAGCGAGAAGCCGCAATTGAAGGCATCAAAACACAAGAAACAGTTATCTACGGTTCTCTGAGCGCTCTCTCTCTCTCTCTCTCTCTCCCTCTCTCTCTCTCCCCCTTCGACATCATATGCTTGTAAGTTAGTTTTCTTCTCCCTTTATTCATTTTTTTCCCTTATTTATAGGTGTGACAACAAAAATGGTTGTGGTCTCAAAAGATTCAATTCTTTGGATGAATTCTGTATGATGTTTGCTTGTTCTTTTAAAGGCTATAAGAGACTTGACCAACAAATAGAAGATAGGAAGGTGTGATTATATTTTAACTTCATTTTCTTTCCAAATGAATGCTTGAAATGTTGTTGGTTCTGGTCACATTTTATAGCAGCTATTTTTCAATTTCCTCCAATGTCTCAGATAGCATACTAATCACATCATTAGCACAAAATAACGTTAAGCTGGTTGTATATTTTCGTTGTTTTGAAATAGGTAGCGAGCTACCTGCTTCATTCATTGCGAGGATAAAGCTGTAATAAAGTTGTAACGGAGGAGTGTGCATGCTGGTTGGTTTTAAATTTAAAATATTGTTAAATACTTTAAGAAATAGTTTCTCTCGTACTGGATTGTCGCTTGATTCATATTTATTGCATTCAGAGAGTGTGTTACTTGGTTTTAGTATATAAATTTTTTATGGAATTGTCGAAAAGCTATTTATAAGCAGCATTTCCCACAAGCAGGTTTCAAAGTATACTTCTTTTCAAAAATCGTGCTGAGTTTTTTAAAATTGGCTCCTGATGCCACCTCGACGTTTGGGCGTGTTCGTTTAGACCGAAGTCCGACACGAAAGTCGTGAGTTCGTGTAAGGTAAGTCGTGAGTTCGTGTAAGGTCGATCTCCGACTTTTGCGGAGCCCACATGGCTTAACACCGCGTAAACTTATATATACATCCATATATAATATAGGGCTACTATATTTTTTGAAGTATAAGGTGGTTCGTATTTTTGATTTTTTAATTTTTAGATAAAAAATTATGCTGTTGGGATGATAATGTTCTTTTCTAGAATTGGATGATCTTTTTAGAATAATAATATTAATCTAAAAATTATTATAAATAATTAAAAAGAGACATTCAGAGGTTAAGCACAAACTTCTTTAATTCTGTGGTATATTATTTTCCTTGTATCCCGCCACGTCGCAACAGCTGTCACATCTCAATCTTACATCCGACGGTACAAATAGACGGGACACCTCGCACTACGTGTAGGCCGTCGATCACATCAATCTGATATCAGACGGCCGGAATTGACCGAAGCACACCTGTCCAACCAAGAACAAAGAGGGGGACACGTGGACGACTAACCACCGAACACGGTTGACCGCGGTCAGCGGGCAGGTAGCCCCTTCACCACTCCTCACACGCCAACTGTGAGCGTGGACCCCACCGATCCGTTAGTGGACACCAGACGCTGCCCGTTCTGCCCGTCCCCGGCCTTCGGGCAGCTTTGCCGCTGCCCGCGATACTCTCTCTATCGAAACGAACGGCCAAGATCACTCGTTTTATCTCCAGAATAAGAAGCTGTGTAAACTTTATGGATATCCCCTGTATTATCCCAATATTTCAACTCACCCTTAAGTAATTTAGTCTCTATAAGCTTTTTTTTTAAAAAAAAATGCTACTTTATCTATAATAATCATTTCAATCTTATTTCAACTGACAAGGATTCAGTGATCACTTTGCAAGAACAAGTTTGAACTTTTGTTTCTTTGAAATAACAGGTACGATATTAAAAAAATCAGTAGGATCTAATTTAAATGATGATGGGTTAAAGTGTGACACTATATATAAGTTAAAGGACCCGAGTATCAATAGCGGGATAATACAGGGACTATTCGTATATTTTGTGGTGAAGGGAAATAAAAATTTGTTTAAATATTTATGCTTTGAATCTCTAACCCGAAGCGGATAAATGGCGAGGAGGGGTTTAGTACAGAGGAAGTACACTTCCCGCTGAAGAAGAGATCCGTTTCGGAGTTCCCCCAACGAAGGAACTCCACTTACTCCCAAAACGATACAGGTACGGAAACGTATTATTATTAATTAATTATAATATAATTAGTTTCGTTCGATCTAGGGTTTCGTCCCAAATCGAATCGTTCATTCCAAATCAATCTTTATTTCCGGTTGAAACCCCAAATGTTCGATTGTGACGCGGCTCTGTTCCTTAAAGAATTGTGAGTTTATTTTTGTGGATTTGAAGAATTATCCCAAATTTTGATGAACCTGGAATTGAACTAGCTTAGATTCTGCGTTTTGTTGCAGTGATCTCCGTTTGAATCTGATGACTCTTGTGTGATGGATTTTATATGAGATTTGAATTCGTGTGGAGTGTATGTGGAGTATCTGATACTTGATTGGTCGTTCTGCGAACGGTGGAATGATTGGTCGTAGCATTTGTGATTGTTGCAGTTGGTTTAGACAATTGAGCTTGATTTGGGTTGATCGCCAAAGTAGTGGTCGTGTGGGGGGATATGAGTTCGTACTCTATATTTTTCTTATTCCTTTAATGATTCGCGCGAAAATTCATCTTGTGCTTTACATTCAAAAAGAAAAATAATCGAATCTATGCAGAGTATTATTGTTTTCAAGCATAAAAATTGTGTCTGTGATGACATATCATAATCGCGAATTCATCTTCTTGTTTGTCGGCTGAAATTTGGAGAACTTAGATTCCTTCTATGTTGTTTCAGTTTAAATAACACAGTGATATCTGTAGTGAATGACTTCTTCATTCCAATCTGCTTATTGAAATTTGTTCTGCTGATAAGTTGTTGATTTTATAGGCTAAAAGAAAAAAAGAAAAAAGAAAAAAAAGAATCATGTTTGCTATTTTGGGAAATTCATGAACTAATCTCTTTTGTGGCTATATTTACGCCGGGCTCTGTGTTTGGTTACTTGGTTTCTCTTTTTATCTTGAATCTGAAGCTGCTGCCTTTTCTTCTTTCTGTTTTAGTCTGGAATTAGAAGATCATGACTTCTTCAGTGCAACATCTGTCAGGTACTGCACCTTCCACCCAAATTAGCATAAAATCAACTGCTCATATGTTCAACATAATATATATAAATGATTTTAATGCACTTATAATTACGAGTGTGAGTTTATGTTACTGTGTATACTAGAAGCAATGCAGAAAACTGATTTATAGGCAGATGGAGCGAAATCAACTAAGTTCCCTGTGTACTAGCACAATTGCTTATTTTTGGATGCTGGGATATTGGTGTTTTGGCAAATTCCTTGTATCAAATGGTGCATGCATTCCAAGCAAATTTTTGGGGGGGTATTTGGATATGTTATTTTTGTTGAAAATATGTAGATGAGTGTACTACGGTCTCTTTTAAATGAGTTCGAGTGCATTTTCTGTATCAGTCATTGTATATTTCATTTCATTGTGTTCAGATAACCAGGGAACTGATGAACAGCAGAAACAGGCTCATCATGAGATTCAACAGCAAGCTCTCCTTGAAAGCAATGGCCAAATTGGGGTTGGAACACCTACTGATTATCCGATGCACCATGGTCACCGTGAAGCAGGACCAGCTGTGGTAATATTATTAAACTATTACCATGCAACTAACATGCTGGATTTCCCGTTTTACATGCACTTGTTGCAAAACTCGCATAGATTTATAAAATTTCTAAAGGCATTTGGGCTCTCTTATGTATGTTCTTAAAGAAGTTCCATATTTGACAATTTTGATCAAATTTTCTTGAACACCTTCATTTAAGGAGATTACCTTTTTTCTGGCAGGGTCAATTTGTTTACCCATTCCATGATCCTTACTATGGAGGCATCTTTGCTGCTTATAGTGCACAAACTGCGGTATGTTCTATTAGTAAAGTACAGGCAAATGCACATGCATGAACAACAGGGGTGTATGGTAAGCTGTTCTGCTATTGATTTTGTATACATGTCCAGATCCATCCGCCATTGATGGGTATGCAGCATCCTGGATTGCCACTCCCTACTGACGAAGAACCAGTCTTTGTGAATGCGAAGCAATATCATGGTATATTAAGACGGCGGCAATCTCGAGCTAAAGCTGAGTCGGAAAATAAATTGATCAAAGGCCGTAAGGTAAATATGTCCTGAATTGTTGTGCTGTATTCTGTTACTGCTTCCTCCTCTAAATCCGCGGCGTAAGAATAATCTTTAGACTGCTTTCTTATTCCTTTTTCTTTTTTTTTTTTTACTCCGTTGTGATTATTAAAGAGATTGCGTTGTTTACTTCAGCGTGTGTGTTCTATGATTCTTCGTTCATGTGAAAATTCGTTGATCCTGTTTATTTTACAACCTTTTTGCAGCCTTATCTACATGAATCTCGCCACAGGCATGCCTTAAAAAGAGCTCGGGGATCCGGTGGTAGATTTGTTAATACAAAATTGGAAGAAAACGAAAACAACCTCAATTCCCAATCTCACCAGCAGAAACAGAATGAGGTCTCTGCCATTTTCGCTCAAGAGAAGCGGGAAGCTTCTGATGGTAAAGCTGGGTCTCCTTGTGCGGAAGCCAAATGCTGTAAAATATAAGGTTTTTCATAGGAAGTCAGGTTTTACTTAAGAGGTAAAACAATTCAAGATTTGTGGAGTTTGAAGTAGAAGTTTCGTGCCTTCGCTGTTCTCGGACGATTGAAATTAGAATGTTCAGTTACTTCTGGGAAATGTTTCAGACTGACTTGTAAGAATTAGGATGGACTCTGTAATCTTTTAGATTTTCTGTAGTGTGTTCAATAAACTGAAATTATACAGTAGATCAATCATGAGAACCTCAAAACCATGATAAACAACTTCCATGATCGAACCTGCTTAGTGGTTGTTTGGTCGTTTATTAGTTTTTGGATCGAAAGATCAAACAATTGTTTTAGTTGGTTCGGGATCCGGCCCGGCCCGGCCCGGCCTGAATGTGTATATTGGCTTGGGCCTATCATTAGGCCCATTATACCGTGTTCGGTGGGAATTCGGTTTCTGTGTATGAAAATTGGGTCCGGCTTGGCCTGCGAACCGGTCTAATTCGAGTTGAAGTTTCAAACCAAATCCAATCAAACCTTTACCACGCTTACAAATGTAGTACAAACAAAGCTACATAGTGTGTGTTGTGTACCAATTAAGTTTTGTTTTCTTTTCCTGCGCTTACTGTCGGATTGTTAGTGCTAACTATTAATCTCAAGAGCTTGTGCTTTTAAAAATATATAATCAATTTACTTAAAGCATATAGACACACACAGTGCCTACTGATCTCAATTGTGACTCGGGCTAGCCAGTCTTACGCCACTTCAAATATGATTCGGCTCAACCCAGCCTTACGTCATTTCGAACATGACTCGACCTAATCTAGCCTTCCGTCACATAACAGAATGCTGATCTATTTAACTCAACAACCCCTTCTCTAGCATCTGCCCAAATTCGCAGCCCGAGCAAAAGTAGGTCTGATCGAGCTAGAATCAAACAAATCCGAGTCCAGCCCGAAGTCCTGTTAACTTCGGGTCAAATAAGCCTTAGCCTTTGACCCAACCCGACCCGACCTGACCCGTTTGAATTGTGCCACCTAGCTTTATACCATACTGTCCTTTTTAGAATTTTTTTTGTTTTTGTGTACTTTTTGTTTGGTTGTTCCCCTGTTTACAAAATAAATGCACATAAAGTTTAAATGCATATGGAAACAGTTCACATGGTAGTATATCGAACTATACATGTTGGTCCCCCAACTGACTACATACTGAGTTGACCTAAGATCTCGGCTTTACAATTCCTCGCAACTTGTCTCATGCATGCATTGAAGTTTAACCAGAAACTACCAATCTCAGTAAAATTATTCTTTTTGTGCACTAAGTTTGACCAGGTAATCATAAACTTTTTAGAGAATTTAATGCTACATTACATATGCTAGCAATAAATTCATCAAAGCGAATTAATTGACTCCATTTTCATGCATTGAGGTCCCTTTCATTTTCTTTTTTTTTTAAAAAAAAAACTAGGTAGATATAGCATTGTCCACTTGGAAAGCCGATGATGAGGAAAAGCTTCAGCTTATTCCACCAGCACTGCAGCGCGTATGATGCCGAGCAAAAGTGATATGTCATTGTCTGTGTGGTCATTCGCAACTGTGTTTCACAGTTATTACATGTACAAACAATATAAAAGGTGACAAAGAACTATTGATAAATAATAGTTAAGATAAGATATGAATAAGTTAGATCACCAACATGTGAATATGCAAAATGTTTCATTTATGTATCAGCCATATATAATGTGTGGGAAAAAAGTTGAGACTAAATAAGCATTTAAGACAGCTGAAACTTCTGTAAAAACATTAATTAAGAAAAAATATTTAAAAGTCACTTTAGCTCTGGCCACAAGAACAAGTTAGGCTAATTAAACAAAACGCGATGAGTGAAACGATATATGATGTACATTTTATTGTCCATTAATTATTCGCTGCTCACATCTTTGGAAGTCACAGCATATCATGTTCGAAGAATTTCATGAACATATTTTGGATTTTAAATTGGTAAGCAAAAGCCCGATCAAACCTATATATCCCTGAAGAGATCGAAAACTGCTAAGATATCAAATAGAAATCATAAGCACTTGGCCTTCCTCTTGATTCTCTTCTATGGACCATCATGGGTCGACTATTTTTAAATGTGATAAGTTAAAAGAAACTTGTTTTAGATTAAGCATAAAAGTTTTTTAAAAAAATATACGGAGTAAATTATAAACGAGCACCAATTACCAAGACCCAATTCATAAATCTCACCATGGACCCTGTAATCATATGAGTGCATGGTGGGACATATATGGGCATGCTTATCACTCCAACCCCACTCCCCAGAGTATTTTTCTTCTTAACTAAGACAATAATACTTCGAAAAAAGGAACGTCTCCATTCGTAGTTATCACAACCATCTCCTCACCTTAAAGCTTTTTCGTATACCAAAGTGATCATATCTAGCAACAAATCCAATCCTTAATGATTGTATGTCTAAAATTAACTTAGAGAGAGAGAGATATATATATAGGTACTTTTAAATCAATTTTGATGATAATTACAATCTAAAGCATAATCTAAGATCATTAACGTAGGAAGTCCTCCTGCGCACCATAATCATGGTTCCATGCATGCATGCATGTAATTAAACACGATCTCACCGGATTAATCTTAATCATTTTCCCATGCAAATTAACTTAATTGGTTTGTTCATCTCCAAAAGTGTCCCTTAAAACCCACGAAATCAATTAAGACGTTGTATGTATCCATCCATATCAAAATATATATGCAAATTAATATCTTTCTAAATTTCACGTACACCCAACAAAATAATGCATGCCCACAACAACAGCGATGATCGAGCTTTCTCGTTGGCTTTGGGTCGTGGGAGCGACGCACGTAAATTAAAGGCCGCACGAATATCGAGGAACATGCGCGTCGCCCACGTGGTGCGTCCATGGTGTTTCCACTCTACTATCGGGGATGGTTGAGTCAATAATTAATAACGAAAATTTTTAATATATACATCTCTCTAAGCCTCCGTTTGGTTCGGAATTAAGAAAAAAATAGCTATTTCAGAAATAGAGTTAAGTTCAGGGTTAAAATTTTTTTGTGTTTGGTTGGAGGTTGGAGTTAGTCTAGAATAATGAAAAATAGTGTTTGGTTGGAGTAGGTGGGATAAGAAGATAATGATTGATAAAGAAGGATAATGATTGGTTGGAGTAGGTGTGATAAGAAAAATAGTGGATTATTCTGAATAGAAAATAGTATTTGGTTGGAGTTTGATGAGATTAGGTGGGGTTAGCTAGCCTGGGATAATTTATTTGAGATGGGGTTAGCCAACCCCACCCATTTTTTAGGGTGTTTAGGGATAAAATGGGGGTTAAGGGGTTATTCCACCCCTTAACCCCCAACCAAACAAGGGCTAAGAAGTTTACGTTGTCGCAGAAGTAGGAACTTGATATCCAAGTTTTTGTTTTTGAACTCAAATGCTTGCTTAATTTTGTTTAGAAGTTTCTAACAATTTTACTGAAAAGGCATGAGTTTGGATACATCAACTCGAAGTTGCAATGCTAGATACACATGTTGAATCTCGTCACTATACATTAATTAGACAAGGATCATTGGGTTTTCTTTGATTGAAATTAAAGGCATTGTATTCAAATCCCTCCAGTAGTATCCTTTGGAGTAAAATCAGAAGTTCGAAGTCGAGGAAATTGCTTCTAATTGTTCAAGTTGAATTTTTGCCCTCTATTAATTACTGTAGCCTAAACATATGTAGATCTCATGTATTTGCTGGTAGAACCACTTTGATATATAATCCTTGGATACATAAACTCTCTCTCTCCCTCTCAGCTTATGTAGATCTCATGTGCTCACTAGTATAATGCTTTGATATATAACTTATCATTCTTAACTGAAGTGGCAAAAAGTTAGATAATTGATATATAAGATCATAAGTTTGAAGCCTAATTATTTTATAGTTTTAATTAAATACGAAAAAAATGATAGCATACTACAATTCTCTCTTCTTCTTAAAAAAAAAAAGAAAAAAAAGAAAAAACTCTCTTTAGCTGTCTTTGTTTCTCTCTCTCTCTACCAAGTCACGAGAGGGTGGCACGTGGGCCTCCACCACTCTCCCACAACCTCCACCACGCTTGTAACGAAGGGAGTGAGGGGGTGGGGGCTTTGAAAGGGACCTCCACACACAAGGCTAATACACAAGATCACGCAATGGATCTCCTTCGTTTGCACTACTTAGCCACATGCAGGGCCCTCGTGCCCCCTCCATTGTACTACTACTGCTGCTAACAAAATATATATACTTCTCTCTCTCTCTCTCTCTCTCTCTCTCTCTCTTGTTTCTTTTTGGTGAAAGGAAAGGTTAAGGGAGAGAGACATGAGAGAGAGAAGAGAGGCATGGGAAAAGTGAGATAGAGCCTCATCATGCCATCAAAGGGAGGGGGACAGGGAGACACCCTATGGGAGGCCCCTGTGGCCATTGACTCTCCCACAACACATCATGACCCATTAATTGTTGTACTAGTAATAGTAGTTGAGGAGCAAAGCTAATGAAATTTAAAATCTTAAAGGAAAAAAAATAAAAAACAAAGAATGTTGCTTGACCAGAACTATTCATATTATGTGCTATGTTATATGCACTGATTAAAAAATAATGAAAGAATAAAAATGTATGTAGTAAAGTTTGATCTCAATTTCTTTCGAAGTAGAGAGGCTTAGAACTGGCTTTGATAAAAATGGAACCGCTATCCAATCACACACTTTGAAATTTAAAATTAATGCCGCATGGTCTCGCAATCCACTATTGCCTATTTTAGCGACAAAGCAATTAACATGATATGAATTGGTTCTCTCTTTATCAAAATAAATGTTGTTTGATATCAGCTCCCATATAAATCAAGCAGAACTTATTATCGTCTAGAATTGATAAATAGTAAGGCCGATTGAATATCTAGTTTTTACAAATATTGTACGATTTTAACTCGTGGTGGTGAGAGAAGAGAAGCAGCTTCAGAAGCAAGATAAAATAAGCAGGGAAAAGGTAGGTTGGCGATTGGGTTTCTTGTTGTGCTTCGGATGCTTTTAGTTGATGATAAAAGCTAGGTGTATTTTTGTGCATGTCAAACCTTAGGAAAACTAAAAAGCTCAATGCATGCTTTTGCACCACCCCACACAGCCTTTTCACACATTCCCCCTCCTCTTTTCTTCGAATGAATAAAGCTAATGACAAGCTTGGGAGTGAAGGGATGGGAATGGCCTACACACACTCCCTCTACACTGTCACCTAAGAGAGAAAAGAAATATTGGAAAGTGATGTGGTTGTTGTTGGTGTGCCTCAGGCCACAAAAGTGGCTTTATGACCTTCTAGGGTTTAGGGTTTAAGCTTCTCATGGTACTCCACTAGATGGAATGTGCTGTGGTTGTTGTTATGTGATCTTAATTCTTTATTAATTATATATATATAGTGTATGTTCATATACTTTCGAAAGTACATAGGTCTCAATTCTTATAATTTATTTTCGATGATAGGATATCTGATTTGACAATCGGCTTGTTAGACATGATCTATACTATTAGAATTATTTAGAAATCAAATTTTATAAATTTTAGACATCATTTACTAAATGATCAAAAGATCTAAAACATAACTATTTTAATGGCCGATGTGGCATATTTGTAAATTCAATGGTATAGAACAATCCAAATAAGATAAATTTTAATATAAAATTTTACTTATTATCAAGAACAAGATTAATACTTCAGATTTAAAATTTAAGTCTTTTATCACTATTTTTTTATAGAATTTTTATATTTAGTCATTCATTTTGATATTACTCGTTTAATAAGCAAAGAAAATTTAAAAATTATGAAATTTGATTTCTAAATAATTCCAACATAGTAGATCATATTTGACAGAACTGATCACTAAATCGGATGTCCTATCATCAAAAAGAATTTATAAATATAAAGGCCTTCGTGTTTTCAAAAGCACAGGAACCTAACTTGCTACTATACTATCGATAGTACCAAGCACTTGGTACTATCGAGTTTTCGGCCGTTGGATCTATCATTTAATTAATCATTTTCACCCGTTAGATTATACTATTCAACTAATCACTCACTCAATCCTAAAAAATCACAATCATCCTAACTCGATAGTACCAAGAGCTTGGTAGAGAAAGTCCGACTACTATACTATCGATAGTACTAAGCTCTTGGTACTATCGAGTTTTCTGCTATTAGATCTACCCTCTGATCATTTTCACTTGTTAGATTATACTATTCAACCAACCACCACTCAACTCTAGGGGACTACTATCATCCTAATTCGCACATCTTTTCATCCAACGGCTGAAAACTCGATAGTATCAAGCGCTTGGTAACATCGATATATAGTATAGCAGTATAATTCTCTCTCTCTCTCTCTCTCTCTCTATATATATATATATACTTTGCTTTTATATAGATAATAATATATTATTATATAATAATTTATTACATAATTTGCTATTTATTTTTATATAAAATATAAAATATATAAATAAATATGAAATAATTTAGACTATTGTTATTAGATATAAATGTAATTTTAGATGTGAAGGTGATATAAGGTTTACACTTATATGTAGATGTACAGATAGNTTCAATCTTAAGGCAATGTAATTTAAAATATCACTTTTAACCCATCATTGTAGCTAGTAATTAGAATTGTCAAATGCCCTAATGCAACTAACATATGGTAAACTTTATTAATACCGTTAAATAAAGAATAAACTATTGGGATGCAAATAAGTGTAGAGCAAAGCTCAACAAAAGTAATTTCTAGTTTGTTAAGTAGCTCCCCACAATAATATTATCGACCTTAATTAACGACTGTATTATATATATATATATATATATACACCTTCTATGTACCATGTGGAGTAGAACAAAAGAAATAAAAACCGATTGATTAATTATAAAACACTTGATAAATATTAAAATTTTTGAGTAAGCGTAGTTAGCAAGACTTCTTATAATTGAAAAAAAAAAAGAAAAAAAAAAGAGAGGGATCACAAAGAGGCCATGTTAATAAGACATAAAGAGAGAAATGATAGAGGGACCAAAAAACATAAGTTGAGTAGAGGTGTAGAACTCATATTGATGAATTTGTCACCATTGCGTTTAGAGATTAAGTGAAAAAGAGAAACACCGATCAATGTGTCGCGATTTACGGTGCCTAGAAAAGTTAGAGATCATGTTGTGCTCAACACATTCTTGATTTGTATAACAAGTTAAATATTTGAGCCTTGTTTCAAGAATAGCTTCTTAAAATTAGCATTTAAAACATTTGATAATTAATAAAAGCTCAAAAAGTTTTTATCGTGGGTAAAAGCTGAAGTGATCAGTTTCTCAGCTCAAAAGACAAAAGATTAACTCTAGCGAACTTGAAATATAATCGAATAAGTTTTTAATATTCTTCATAAAATTTTATTTAAACAACACTTTGAACTGTAGAAGATTTTTAATCGATCTGCTGAATAATAACACGAAGAATGCACCAACCCATGCACTATATATATTATAAATTCATGTAAAAAAAAGCCTATAATGGAGGAAATAGTGGCATATCTTTTTGATTCAAAGCTATGGTAAACCCTAGAAAAGAGAATGAAGGATCTATCATGCATTGCCCCTAACCCGGCCCATGTTCAACGGTTCCACTAATCCATTTGTGCCCATAAATTTAACATATCCAAGTACCCACTAATTCGCTTTAGTGGCTCAATATGTTGATACTTTATTTGTCAAATGTGGGGCTTGTCGGTTACTATTATATTAAAAGGTTCTAAAATTAGTTAATCATCTTTTTAAGCAACTATTTTTGGAGATCAAACAAGGATTGTGCTTAATTTTCAAATCGATCACAATCTTCTTCTTCTTCTTCTTTTTTTTCCCCTTCCAATAATGTAGCTTAATACGTAAGAGCATTAAGCTTTAACCAAAGGGTCTTAAAACTCTATTTATCAAATGAGGACCAAAATACCACTTGCACTCAAACTTTGGGTACATTCTATCGGTGCAATTTGTTGATATAATATACGAAAAAGTCGGTATATGGTAATTTAAGTTTTTGAAGAAAAATAATTATTTTTTATTATTAATATTAAAAGTTTGAAGTACTCCTAAAATAAGAATTTAAGCACCGTAGTACAAAGTTGTGCTAAGAATTTGCTGACACCGTACAGTACGGTGTGTATCGAAGCGTGTCGGTCACAAAAAAATTATGTGCGCTGGCGCATAATGGCATGAAATATTTATTTTCTTTAACAACAAAATATTTTAATTGTTTATTATGTATCTTAATCAAATCTTTGAACTTTATTAAAAAAATTACTTACTTATTTAAATAATAGAGATTTTTATGTTGTGTTATCAACACGGAAACTGTATTATATATACCGATATCTTGTTGTCACGATACAATACGGTGGATACGATCCGTGCCGACAGTACTTAATTAAATTCTTACTCCTAAGTTCAAATCTTATAAGACTCCTTATATTCTTTAAACTTTTGAAGCTCAATAGTTTCACATTTGGACACCTATTCTTGCAACCTTGTGTGGGTATTGGACTGCAGTGTAAATATCAGAATTTAATGGGGACAATTTTTGTAAGTTGAGAGGACCAAAGTGAAAAACTTCTATGAAATTTATCCTGTGCCTTGGTCAGAGGAGCTGTGGCGTGGGTCAAACACACAGACGATTCTTTTTTGAGAAAAATCCGGATAAAAGATTAGGGGAATCTCCACGTCTTTTTTTTTTTTTTGAAAACCCTAATTTTACTTTGAGCACTGTGGCTTGGCTTGTAGTTCTCTTTTTGTCACCATTTGAACTAGTATAAAAGTTTTTATTATTTGTATAGAAAAAAAAAAAAATTTTCCCGTTTAAAAAGCTGTTAATAACTCTTAACAGTGGGGGTTTAAAATATTTTGCATTTTATGTGAAAAAAAATATGGTCTTTTAAGTAGTACAATATTTACAGTAGATATGCAATTATATCTAGATAACAATCAATGTTTTAATATCGTAAAACTTAGCTTTCGATTAATTAGGTTGTATATGAAGTTTAAAAACACTATCGTAAAACTTAGCTTTCGACACATCAATGTTTATATATGTAAATTGTTTTATTTAGTACCAAAGCATTTCTTATTTAGCTATATGGATCATGTATTTGTTTATTTATTCACGTTGTTTACTCCAAATGATGGAAAAATTAAAGGTTAAACTTTAATTTGTCACTCCCTTCCCCCCTAGGTTTAGCACCCTTTTATTTTGACATTTTGTGGTTTAAAAAGTTGCACTTAACTATCATACGATTTTTTGTTTGGTTTACCGAAAAAATCTCCTCTCAAATATATATAAAAGCGAAGTAATATTTTTTAAAAATCTCTCTAAAAAAAAAATTTTTTTTTTTTAAATCACGTCATAGTACAATATTCAACAATAGATCTTGATTGTAAAACAAAAATAAAATCAAATAATAGTAAAGTATATCTTTTAAATCATAGATTGGTAAAGTAAAAACGAGCTAAATCATAGGACGACTAAGCATAACTTTTTAAACCACAAGATGATAAAAGAAAAATATGCGCTCATAATAGGGTAAATTAAAATTTTACGCAAATTAAATAAAAAAAAATGAGAGAGAGAGAGAGAGGGGTGGTGGTTTCTGATCTTCGTGTGTTGTTTGTGCGTTTATCTCAATTCTAGGTGCTTTAATTTGCCCCTCTTCTGTGTCTTAATAAAAGGAGGCAAAATGCGTGGCAATTAGTGAAAAGCATGCCTTTTGCTCTTAATAAAACACAGCCAAAGCGAGCTGTCACATCATAATAATTTTAATTAATCTCTAGTCCTAAGTTTGAGAACATCTCCAGTAGTAATTAGCATGGGAGATATATAACAAAGGATATCTATGAAAAATACAAAGGGTATAATAAAAAGTACACATCGAATTGAGAGAGAGTACGTACGTGTTTTGCCATTGGGGGAGGGAAAAGTTGTATTCGAAGTTCGATGGGAATGTCACTTTGAACATTGCCAAAAAAAATGCAAACAATGTAATGCTTCGATAAGGTAAGGTTCCTCTTTAGAAAGATTCCATAGAAATTCTTTTTTTCTTTTTCTTTTTTTTTTAAAAAAAGTGAGATCCATATATGGACCATGGTCTCTTATTAGTTATTTTTCCTGCTCTTTTATTAGTTCATAATTACTTTAAGACTAATTATGAATTATTTATTCTAAATTGATCATTTAAGTAATATGATATGCATCAGAACCTGTCCTAAAGCTCTCTAATTCCTACATTCATAATTTTATAGCATACATTTTTTCACTAGAGCGATAAGATCTTGTGAATAACATCTAAACTACTTATATACTTAAATACTTTCTGATCGAGACTTTTTCATAATTTATAATTTCATTTGACGGCTAAAAATTTAATAATAATAAAATTATGATTTTGCTTTTTTCTATGAAATGACACTCTTGAGTCTATTTCAACTATTTGAAATAAGAAAATCATTTCGTAGAAATTAATGTACTCTTGTTTCTTTCCGGTGGAATGACTTTTTCGTGTGAGAAAAAATTAGACAATGTTTTCAGTTGATGAGGAATACTTTTTAAGCCAAAATTTTAAGAAGCAAGGTAGTTTAGTCAAAAATTCGGAAATTAAGTACCATTATTTGATTATTTGATAATAATACATGAACGGTACATGTGTGTGTGTATATATATAAAGAGCTAGGCTCCTATGCGTTTGAAAGTACGGAGGCCTCCGTGCTTGTAAGTTGTTTCCAATGATGGGACGTCCGATTCGGCGATCGGTTCCATTAAACATAATCTACACTATTAGAACTATCTAGAAACCAAATTTCATAATTTTTTTACTTCGTTTGCCTAGTGAACAAGTAGTCTCAAAATGAACGGCTGAAAATAAAAATCTCATAAAAAATAGTGATAAATGACTCAAATTTTAAATCGGAAGTATTGTTCTTCCTCTTGATGTTAAGTAGAATTTTCTATTAAAGTTTAATTTGGATACTTCTACACCGTTGAACTTAAAAACGTGCCACATCGGCCGTTAAAATAGTCATTTTTGAGACCATGTGATCGTTTGGTAAATAATATCAAAAAATTATAAAATTTGGTTTCTAGATAGTTCCAATAGGAGTAGGGCTAGAATACTTGTAAAAGTACCATGGGGGTGATACTTGTGTGTTTTTAGCCCTTGAATGGAGAGATGTGAGGTTGAGATGATGGTGGTAGGTGGAATAGTGTTTAATCCAATGGCTATTAATAATCAAAAAGTAGATCCAATGGCTTAAAACCTAATAGCACCATGATGGTGATACTTGTAAAAGTATCATAGCTCAACTCATTTCAATAGTATAGATTATGCCTAACGGAGCGGATCGTCGAATTGAATGTCCTATCATCGAAAACAACTTACAAGTACGGAGGTCTCCGTACTTTCAAAAGTACGGGAGACGTACTATATATATATATATATATATATATATATATATATATATATATATATATATATAATTGAGCTAGAACACTTTTAGAAGCACCAATCCCTTGGTGCTTCTAAGTTTTTAGCCATTGGATTCACTTCTTGATTACTAATAGCCTTTAGATCAAACACTATTCCATCTACCACCACCTACCAC